>NW_028181182.1:0-67148 GCF_964211825.1 Aythya ferina | reverse complement strand
CAACGAGAACCCAACAAAACCCAACGGAGACCCCAAAAAACGTCAAAAACACCCCAAACAAGAACGGCATCACCACCAAAACTGGAAGAAAATCCCCCAAAACCATAGATCCACCCCAAAGACACCCTAAACCTACCTGATGTTCTCCAAAAACCACAATTTACCCTTTTCCAACACGATGACCAACGAGAACCCAACAGAACCCAACAGAGACCCCAAAAAACGTCAAAAACACCCCAAACAAGAACGGCATCACCACCAAAACTGGAAGAAAATCCCCAAAACCATAGATCCACCCCAAAACCACCCTAAACCTACCTGATGTTCTCCAAAACCCACAATCCACTCCTATTTAACATAATGACAAACAAGAACCCAACAAAACCTAATGGAGACCCCAAAACACGTAAAAAACACCCCAAAAATTATCGGCATCACCCCCAAAACTGGAAGAAAATCCCCCAAAACCATAGATCCACCCCAAAACCACCCTAAACCTACCTGATGTTCTCCAAAACCCACAATTTACCCTTTTCCACCATGATAACCAACGAGAACCCAACAAAACCCAACGGAGACCCCAAAAAAGTCAAAAACACCCCAAACAAGAACGGCATCACCACCAAAACTGGAAGAAAATCCCCCAAAACCATAGATCCACCCCAAAGACACCCTAAACCTACCTGATGTTCTCCAAAACCCACAATCCACACCTATTTAACATAATGACAAACAAGAACCCAACAAAACCTAATGGAGACACCAAAACACGTCAAAAACACCCCAAACAAGAACGGCATCACCCCCAAAACTGGAAGAAAATCCCCCAAAACCATAGATCCACCCCAAAGACACCCTAAACCTACCTGATGTTCTCCAAAAACCACAATTTACCCTTTTCCAACACGATGACCAACGAGAACCCAACAGAACCCAACAGAGACCCCAAAAAACGTCAAAAACACCCCAAACAAGAAAAGGATCACCACCAAAACTGGAAGAAAATCCCCCAAAACCATAGATCCACCCCAAAACCACCCTAAACCTACCTGATGTTCTCCAAAACCCACAATCCCCTCCTATTTAACATAATGACAAACAAGAACCCAACAAAACCTAATGGAGACACCAAAACACGTAAAAAACACCACAAAAAATATCGGCATCACCCCCAAAACTGGAAGAAAATCCCCCAAAACCATAGATCCACCCCAAAGACACCCTAAACCTACCTGATGTTCTCCAAAACCCACAATTTACCCTTTTCCACCATGATAACCAACGAGAACCCAACAAAACCCAACGGAGACCCCAAAAAACGTCAAAAACACCCCAAACAAGAACGGCATCACCCCCAAAACTGGAAGAAAATCTCCCAAAACCATAGATCCACCCCAAAGACACCCTAAACCTACCTGATGTTCTCCAAAACCCACAATCCACACCTATTTAACATAATGACAAACAAGAACCCAACAAAACCTAATGGAGACACCAAAACACGTCAAAAACACCCCAAACAAGAACGGCATCACCACCAAAACTGGAAGAAAATCCCCCAAAACCATAGATCCACCCCAAAGACACCCTAAACCTACCTGATGTTCTCCAAAAACCACAATTTACCCTTTTCCAACACGATGACCAACGAGAACCCAACAGAACCCAACAGAGACCCCATAAAACGTCAAAAACACCCCAAACAAGAACGACATCACCACCAAAACTGGAAGAAAATCCCCCAAAACCATAGATCCACCCCAAAACCACCCTAAAACTACCTGATGTTCTCCAAAACCCACAATCCACTCCTATTTAACATAATGACAAACAAGAACCCAACAAAACCTAATGGAGACCCCAAAACACGTCAAAAACACCCCAAAAAATATCGGCATCACCCCCAAAACTGGAAGAAAATCCCCCAAAACCATAGATCCACCCCAAAGACACCCTAAACCTACCTGATGTTCTCCAAAACCCACAATTTACCCTTTTCCACCATGATAACCAACGAGAACCCAACAAAACCCAACGGAGACCCCAAAAAACGTCAAAAACACCCCAAACAAGAACGGCATCACCCCCAAAACTCGAAGAAAATCCCCCAAACCATAGATCCACCCCAAAGACACCCTAAACCTACCTGATGTTCTCCAAAACCCACAATCCACACCTATTTAACATAATGACAAACAAGAACCCAACAAAACCTAATGGAGACACCAAAACACGTCAAAAACACCCCAAACAAGAACGGCATCACCACCAAAACTGGAAGAAAATCCCCCAAAACCATAGATCCACCCCAAAGACACCCTAAACCTACCTGATGTTCTCCAAAAACCACAATTTACCCTTTTCCAACACGATGACCAACGAGAACCCAACAGAACCCAACAGAGACCCCAAAAAACGTCAAAAACACCCCAAACAAGAACGGCATCACCACCAAAACTGGAAGAAAATCCCCCAAAACCATAGATCCACCCCAAAGACACCCTAAACCTACCTGATGTTCTCCAAAACCCACAATTTACCCTTTTCCAACACGATGACCAACGAGAACCCAACAGAACCCAACAGAGACCCCAAAAAACGTCAAAAACACCCCAAACAAGAACGGCATCACCACCAAAACTGGAAGAAAATCCCCCAAAACCATAGATCCACCCCAAAACCACCCTAAAACTACCTGATGTTCTCCAAAACCCACAATCCACTCCTATTTAACATAATGACAAACAAGAACCCAACAAAACCTAATGGAGACCCCAAAACACGTAAAAAACACCCCAAAAAATATCGGCATCACCCCCAAAACTGGAAGAAAATCCCCCAAAACCATAGATCCACCCCAAAGACACCCTAAACCTACCTGATGTTCTCCAAAACCCACAATTTACCCTTTTCCAACACGATGACCAACGAGAACCCAACAAAACCCAACGGAGACCCCAAAAAACGTCAAAAACACCCCAAACAAGAACGGCATCACCACCAAAACTGGAAGAAAATCCCCGAAAACCATAGATCCACCCCAAAGACACCCTAAACCTACCTGATGTTCTCCAAAACCCACAATTTACCCTTTTCCACCATGATAACCAACGAGAAACCCAACAAAACCCAACGGAGACCCCAAAAAACGTCAAAAACACCCCAAACAAGAACGGCATCACCCCCAAAACTGGAAGAAAATCCCCCAAAACCATAGATCCACCCCAAAGACACCCTAAACCTACCTGATGTTCTCCAAAAACCACAATCCACTCCTATTTAACATAATGACAAACAAGAACCCAACAAAACCTAATGGAGACACCAAAAAACGTCAAAAACACCCCAAACAAGAACGGCATCACCACCAAAACTGGAAGAAAATCCCCCAAAACCATAGATCCACCCCAAAGACACCCTAAACCTACCTGATGTTCTCCAAAAACCACAATTTACCCTTTTCCAACACGATGACCAACGAGAACCCAACAGAACCCAACAGAGACCCCAAAAAACGTCAAAACACCCCAAACAAGAACGGCATCACCACCAAAACTGGAAGAAAATCCCCCAAAAACATAGAGCCAGCCCAAAACCACCCTAAAACTACCTGATGTTCTCCAAAACCCACAATCCACTCCTATTTAACATAATGACAAACAAGAACCCAACAAAACCTAATGGAGGACCCCAAAACACGTAAAAAACACCCCAAAAAATATCGGCATCACCCCCAAAACTGGAAGAAAATACGCCAAAACCATAGATCCACCCCAAAACCACCCTAAACCTACCTGATCTTCTCCAAAACCCACAATTTACCCTTTTCCACCATGATAACCAACGAGAACCCAACAAAACCCAACGGAGACCCCAAAAAACGTCAAAAACACCCCAAACAAGAACGGCATCACCCCCAAAACTGGAAGAAAATCCCCCAAAACCATAGATCCACCCCAAAGACACCCTAAACCTACCTGATGTTCTCCAAAACCCACAATTTACCCTTTTCAACCATGATAACCAACGAGAACCCAACAAACCCAACGGAGACCCCAAAAAACGTCAAAAACACCCCCAAACAAGAACGGCATCACCACCAAAACTGGAAGAAAATCCCCCAAAACCATAGATCCACCCCAAAGACACCCTAACCTACCTGATGTTCTCCAAAACCCACAATCCACTCCTATTTAACATAATGACAAACAAGAACCCAACAAAACCTAATGGAGACACCAAAACACGTCAAAAACACCCCAAACAAGAACGGCATCACCACCAAAACTGGAAGAAAATCCCCCAAAACCATAGATCCACCCCAAAGACACCCTAAACCTACCTGATGTTCTCCAAAAACCACAATTTACCCTTTTCCAACACGATGACCAACGAGAACACAACAGAACCCAACAGAGACCCCAAAAAACCTCAAAAACACCCCAAACAAGAACGGCATCACCACCAAAACTGGAAGAAAATCCCCCAAAACCATAGATCCACCCCAAAACCACCCTAAACCTACCTGATGTTCTCCAAAACCCACAATCCACTCCTATTTAACATAATGACAAACAAGAACCCAACAAAACCCAACGGAGACCCCAAAAAACGTCAAAAACACCCCAAACAAGAACGGCATCACCCCCAAAACTGGAAGAAAATCCCCCAAAACCATAGATCCACCCCAAAGACACCCTAAACCTACCTGATTTTCTCCAAAACCCACAATTTACCCTTTTCCCCCATGATAACCAACGAGAACCCAACAAAACCCAACGGAGACCCCAAAAAAAACGTCAAAAACACCCCCAAAAAATATCGGCATCACCCCCAAAAACTGGAAGAAAATCCCCCAAAACCATAGATCCACCCCAAAGACACCCTAAACCTACCTGATCTTCTCCAAAAACCACAATTTACCCTTTTCCAACACGATGACCAACGAGAACCCAACAGAACCCAACAGAGACCCCAAAAAACGTCAAAAACACCCCAAACAAGAACGGCATCACCACCAAAACTGGAAGAAAATCCCCCAAAACCATAGATCCACCCCAAAGACACCCTAAACCTACCTGATGTTCTCCAAAACCACAATTTACCCTTTTCCAACACGATGACCAACGAGAACCCAACAGAACCCAACGGAGACCCCAAAAAACGTCAAAAACACCCCAAACAAGAACGGCATCACCCCCAAAACTGGAAGAAAATCCCCCAAAACCATAGATCCACCCCAAAACCACCCTAAACCTACCTGATGTTCTCCAAAACCCACAATCCACTCCTATTTAACATAATGACAAACAAGAACCCAACAAATCCTAATGGAGACCCCAAAAAACGTCAAAAACACCCCAAAAAATATCGGCATCACCCCCAGAACTGGAAGAAAATCCCCCAAAACCATAGATCCACCCCAAAGACACACTAAACCTACCTGATTTTCTCCAAAACCCACAATTTACCCTTTTCCACCATGATAATCAACGAGAACCCAACAAAACCCAACGGAGACCCCAAAAAACGTCAAAACACCCCAAACAAGAACGGCATCACCACCAAAAACTGGAAGAAAATCCCCCAAAACCATAGATCCACCCCAAAGACACCCTAAACCCCTACCTGATGTTCTCCAAAACCCACAATTTACCCTTTTCCACCATGATAACCAACGAGAACCCAACAAAACCCAACGGAGACCCCAAAAAACGTCAAAAACACCCCAAACAAGAACGGCATCACCCCCAAAACTGGAAGAAAATCCCCCAAAACCATAGATCCACCCCAAAACCACCCCAAACCTACCTGATGTTCTCTAAAACCCACAATTTACCCTTTTCCACCATGATAACCAACGAGAACCCAACAAAACCCAACGGAGACCCCAAAAAACGTCAAAAACACCCCAAACAAGAACGGCATCACCACCAAAACTGGAAGAAAATCCCCCAAAACCATAGATCCACCCCAAAGACACCCTAAACCTACCTGATGTTCTCCAAAACCCACAATCCACACCTATTTAACATAATGACAAACAAGAACCCAACAAAACCTAATGGAGACACCAAAACACGTCAAAAACACCCCAAACAAGAACGGCATCACCACCAAAACTGGAAGAAAATACGCCAAAACCATAGATCCACCCCAAAACCACCCTAAACCTACCTGATGTTCTCCAAAACCCACAATTTACCCTTTTCCACCATGATGACCAACGAGAACCCAACAAAACCCAACGGAGACCCCAAAAAACGTCAAAACCACCCCAAACAAGAACGGCATCACCACCAAAACTGGAAGAAAATCCCCCAAAACCATAGATCCACCCCAAAGACACCCTAAACCTACCTGATGTTCTCCAAAACCCAGAATCCACACCTATTTAACATAATGACAAACAAGAACCCAACAAAACCTAATGGAGACACCAAAACACGTCAAAAACACCCCAAACAAGAACGGCATCACCCCCAAAACTGGAAGAAAATCCCCCAAAACCATAGATCCACCCCAAAGACACCCTAAACCTACCTGATGTTCTCCAAAAACCACAATTTACCCTTTTCCAACACGATGACCAACGAGAACCCAACAGAACCCAACAGAGACCCCAAAAAACGTCAAAAACACCCCAAACAAGAACGGCATCACCACCAAAACTGGAAGAAAATCCCCCAAAACCATAGATCCACCCCAAAACCACCCTAAAACTACCTGATGTTCTCCAAAACCCACAATCCACTCCTATTTAACATAATGACAAACAAGAACCCAACAAAACCTAATGGAGACCCCAAAACACGTAAAAAACACCCCAAAAAATATCGGCATCACCCCCAAAACTGGAAGAAAATCCCCCAAAACCATAGATCCACCCCAAAGACACCCTAAACCTACCTGATGTTCTCCAAAACCCACAATTTACCCTTTTCCACCATGATAACCAACGAGAACCCAACAAAACCCAACGGAGACCCCAAAAAACGTCAAAAACACCCCAAACAAGAACGGCATCACCACCAAAACTGGAAGAAAATCCCCCAAAACCATAGATCCACCCCAAAGACACCCTAAACCTACCTGATTTTCTCCAAAACCCACAATTTACCCTTTTCCACCATGATAACCAACGAGAACCCAACAAAACCCAACGGAGACCCCAAAAAACGTCAAAAACACCCCAAACAAGAACGGCATCACCACCAAAACTGGAAGAAAATCCCCCAAAACCATAGATCCACCCCAAAACCACCCTAAAACTACCTGATGTTCTCCAAAACCCACAATCCACTCCTATTTAACATAATGACAAACAAGAACCCAACAAAACCTAATGGAGACACCAAAACACGTAAAAAACACCACAAAAAATATCCGCATCACCCCCAAAACTGGAAGAAAATCCCCCAAAACCATAGATCCACCCCAAAACCACCCTAAACCTACCTGATGTTCTCCAAAACCCACAATTTACCCTTTTCCACCATGATAACCAACGAGAACCCAACAAAACCCAACGGAGACCCCAAAAAACGTCAAAAACACCCCAAACAAGAACGGCATCACCACCAAAACTGGAAGAAAATCCCCCAAAACCATAGATCCACCCCAAAGACACCCTAAACCTACCTGATGTTCTCCAAAACCCACAATCCACACCTATTTAACATAATGACAAAGAAGAACCCAACAAAACCTAATGGAGACACCAAAACACGTCAAAAACACCCCAAACAAGAACGGCATCACCACCAAAACTGGAAGAAAATCCCCCAAAACCATAGATCCACCCCAAAGACACCCTAAACCTACCTGATGTTCTCCAAAAACCACAATTTACCCTTTTCCAACACGATGACCAACGAGAACCCAACAGAACCCAACAGAGACCCCAAAAAACGTCAAAAACACCCCAAACAAGAACGGCATCACCACCAAAACTGGAAGAAAATCCCCCAAAACCATAGATCCACCCCAAAACCACCCTAAAACTACCTGATGTTCTCCAAAACCCACAATCCACTCCTATTTAACATAATGACAAACAAGAACCCAACAAAACCTAATGGAGACCCCAAAACACGTAAAAAACACCCCAAAAAATATCGGCATCACCCCCAAAACTGGAAGAAAATCCCCCAAAACCATAGATCCACCCCAAAGACACCCTAAACCTACCTGATTTTCTCCAAAACCCACAATTTACCCTTTTCCACCATGATAACCAACGAGAACCCAACAGAACCCAACGGAGACCCCAAAAAAACGTCAAAAACACCCCAAAAAATATCGGCATCACCACCAAAACTGGAAGAAAATCCCCCAAAACCATAGATCCACCCCAAAGACACCCTAAACCTACCTGATTTTCTCCAAAAACCACAATTTACCCTTTTCCAACACGATGACCAACGAGAACCCAACAGAACCCAACAGAGACCCCAAAAAACGTCAAAAACACGCCAAACAAGAACGGCATCACCACCAAAACTGGAAGAAAATCCCCCAAAACCATAGATCCACCCCAAAACCACCCTAAAACTACCTGATGTTCTCCAAAACCCACAATCCACTCCTATTTAACACGATGACCAACGAGAACCCAACAGAACCAAACGGAGACCCCAAAACACGTCAAAAACACGCCAAACAAGAACGGCATCACCACCAAAACAGGAAGAAAATCCCCCAAAACCATAGATCCACCCCAAAACCACCCTAAAACTACCTGATGTTCTCCAAAACCCACAATCCACTCCTATTTAACATAATGACAAACAAGAACCCAACAAAACCTAATGGAGACCCCAAAACACGTAAAAAACACCCCAAAAAATATCGGCATCACCCCCAAAACTGGAAGAAAATCCCCCAAAACCATAGATCCACCCCAAAGACACCCTAAACCTACCTGATTTTCTCCAAAACCCACAATTTACACTTTTCCACCATGATAACCAACGAGAACCCAACAAAACCCAACGGAGACCCCAAAAAACGTCAAAAACACCCCAAACAAGAACGGCATCACCACCAAAACTGGAAGAAAATCCCCCAAAACCATAGATCCACCCCAAAGACACCCTAAACCTACCTGATTTTCTCCAAAACCCACAATTTACCCTTTTCCACCATGATAACCAACGAGAACCCAACAAAACCCAACGGAGACCCCAAAAAACGTCAAAAACACCCCAAACAAGAACGGCATCACCACCAAAACTGGAAGAAAATCCCCCAAAACCATAGATCCACCCCAAAACCACCCTAAAACTACCTGATGTTCTCCAAAACCCACAATCCAATCCTATTTAACATAATGACAAACAAGAACCCAACAAAACTTAATGGAGACACCAAAACACGTAAAAAACACCACAAAAAATATCCGCATCACCCCCAAAACTGGAAGAAAATCCCCCAAAACCATAGATCCACCCCAAAACCACCCTAAACCTACCTGATGTTCTCCAAAACCCACAATTTACCCTTTTCCACCATGATAACCAACGAGAACCCAACAAAACCCAACGGAGACCCCAAAAAACGTCAAAAACACCCCAAACAAGAACGGCATCACCACCAAAACTGGAAGAAAATCCCCCAAAACCATAGATCCACCCCAAAGACACCCTAAACCTACCTGATGTTCTCCAAAACCCACAATCCACACCTATTTAACATAATGACAAAGAAGAACCCAACAAAACCTAATGGAGACACCAAAACACGTCAAAAACACCCCAAACAAGAACGGCATCACCACCAAAACTGGAAGAAAATCCCCCAAAACCATAGATCCACCCCAAAGACACCCTAAACCTACCTGATCTTCTCCAAAAACCACAATTTACCCTTTTCCAACACGATGACCAACGAGAACCCAACAGAACCCAACAGAGACCCCAAAAAACGTCAAAAACACCCCAAACAAGAACGGCATCACCACCAAAACTGGAAGAAAATCCCCCAAAACCATAGATCCACCCCAAAACCACCCTAAAACTACCTGATGTTCTCCAAAACCCACAATCCACTCCTATTTAACATAATGACAAACAAGAACCCAACAAAACCTAATGGAGACCCCAAAACACGTAAAAAACACCCCAAAAAATATCGGCATCACCCCCAAAACTGGAAGAAAATCCCCCAAAACCATAGATCCACCCCAAAGACACCCTAAACCTACCTGATTTTCTCCAAAACCCACAATTTACCCTTTTCCACCATGATAACCAACGAGAACCCAACAGAACCCAACGGAGACCCCAAAAAAACGTCAAAAACACCCCAAAAAATATCGGCATCACCACCAAAACTGGAAGAAAATCCCCCAAAACCATAGATCCACCCCAAAGACACCCTAAACCTACCTGATTTTCTCCAAAAACCACAATTTACCCTTTTCCAACACGATGACCAACGAGAACCCAACAGAACCCAACAGAGACCCCAAAAAACGTCAAAAACACGCCAAACAAGAACGGCATCACCACCAAAACTGGAAGAAAATCCCCCAAAACCATAGATCCACCCCAAAACCACCCTAAAACTAC
The DNA here is from genome assembly GCF_964211825.1 of Aythya ferina. Taxonomy (NCBI): domain Eukaryota; kingdom Metazoa; phylum Chordata; class Aves; order Anseriformes; family Anatidae; genus Aythya; species Aythya ferina. Next base: position 56,577 of record NW_028181182.1, on the reverse strand, counting down.
CTGATGTTCTCCAAAACCCACAATCCACTCCTATTTAACACGATGACCAACGAGAACCCAACAGAACCAAACGGAGACCCCAAAACACGTCAAAAACACGCCAAACAAGAACGGCATCACCACCAAAACAGGAAGAAAATCCCCCAAAACCATAGATCCACCCCAAAACCACCCTAAAACTACCTGATGTTCTCCAAAACCCACAATCCACTCCTATTTAACATAATGACAAACAAGAACCCAACAAAACCTAATGGAGACCCCAAAACACGTAAAAAACACCCCAAAAAATATCGGCATCACCCCCAAAACTGGAAGAAAATCCCCCAAAACCATAGATCCACCCCAAAGACACCCTAAACCTACCTGATTTTCTCCAAAACCCACAATTTACCCTTTTCCACCATGATAACCAACGAGAACCCAACAGAACCCAACGGAGACCCCAAAAAAACGTCAAAAACACCCCAAAAAATATCGGCATCACCACCAAAACTGGAAGAAAATCCCCCAAAACCATAGATCCACCCCAAAGACACCCTAAACCTACCTGATTTTCTCCAAAAACCACAATTTACCCTTTTCCAACACGATGACCAACGAGAACCCAACAGAACCCAACAGAGACCCCAAAAAACGTCAAAAACACGCCAAACAAGAACGGCATCACCACCAAAACTGGAAGAAAATCCCCCAAAACCATAGATCCACCCCAAAACCACCCTAAAACTACCTGATGTTCTCCAAAACCCACAATCCACTCCTATTTAACACGATGACCAACGAGAACCCAACAGAACCAAACGGAGACCCCAAAACACGTCAAAAACACGCCAAACAAGAACGGCATCACCACCAAAACAGGAAGAAAATCCCCCAAAACCATAGATCCACCCCAAAACCACCCTAAAACTACCTGATGTTCTCCAAAACCCACAATCCACTCCTATTTAACATAATGACAAACAAGAACCCAACAAAACCTAATGGAGACCCCAAAACACGTAAAAAACACCCCAAAAAATATCGGCATCACCCCCAAAACTGGAAGAAAATCCCCCAAAACCATAGATCCACCCCAAAGACACCCTAAACCTACCTGATTTTCTCCAAAACCCACAATTTACACTTTTCCACCATGATAACCAACGAGAACCCAACAAAACCCAACGGAGACCCCAAAAAACGTCAAAAACACCCCAAACAAGAACGGCATCACCACCAAAACTGGAAGAAAATCCCCCAAAACCATAGATCCACCCCAAAGACACCCTAAACCTACCTGATTTTCTCCAAAACCCACAATTTACCCTTTTCCACCATGATAACCAACGAGAACCCAACAAAACCCAACGGAGACCCCAAAAAACGTCAAAAACACCCCAAACAAGAACGGCATCACCACCAAAACTGGAAGAAAATCCCCCAAAACCATAGATCCACCCCAAAACCACCCTAAAACTACCTGATGTTCTCCAAAACCCACAATCCAATCCTATTTAACATAATGACAAACAAGAACCCAACAAAACTTAATGGAGACACCAAAACACGTAAAAAACACCACAAAAAATATCCGCATCACCCCCAAAACTGGAAGAAAATCCCCCAAAACCATAGATCCACCCCAAAACCACCCTAAACCTACCTGATGTTCTCCAAAACCCACAATTTACCCTTTTCCACCATGATAACCAACGAGAACCCAACAAAACCCAACGGAGACCCCAAAAAACGTCAAAAACACCCCAAACAAGAACGGCATCACCACCAAAACTGGAAGAAAATCCCCCAAAACCATAGATCCACCCCAAAGACACCCTAAACCTACCTGATGTTCTCCAAAACCCACAATCCACACCTATTTAACATAATGACAAAGAAGAACCCAACAAAACCTAATGGAGACACCAAAACACGTCAAAAACACCCCAAACAAGAACGGCATCACCACCAAAACTGGAAGAAAATCCCCCAAAACCATAGATCCACCCCAAAGACACCCTAAACCTACCTGATCTTCTCCAAAAACCACAATTTACCCTTTTCCAACACGATGACCAACGAGAACCCAACAGAACCCAACAGAGACCCCAAAAAACGTCAAAAACACCCCAAACAAGAACGGCATCACCACCAAAACTGGAAGAAAATCCCCCAAAACCATAGATCCACCCCAAAACCACCCTAAAACTACCTGATGTTCTCCAAAACCCACAATCCACTCCTATTTAACATAATGACAAACAAGAACCCAACAAAACCTAATGGAGACCCCAAAACACGTAAAAAACACCCCAAAAAATATCGGCATCACCCCCAAAACTGGAAGAAAATCCCCCAAAACCATAGATCCACCCCAAAGACACCCTAAACCTACCTGATTTTCTCCAAAACCCACAATTTACCCTTTTCCACCATGATAACCAACGAGAACCCAACAGAACCCAACGGAGACCCCAAAAAAACGTCAAAAACACCCCAAAAAATATCGGCATCACCACCAAAACTGGAAGAAAATCCCCCAAAACCATAGATCCACCCCAAAGACACCCTAAACCTACCTGATTTTCTCCAAAAACCACAATTTACCCTTTTCCAACACGATGACCAACGAGAACCCAACAGAACCCAACAGAGACCCCAAAAAACGTCAAAAACACGCCAAACAAGAACGGCATCACCACCAAAACTGGAAGAAAATCCCCCAAAACCATAGATCCACCCCAAAACCACCCTAAAACTACCTGATGTTCTCCAAAACCCACAATCCACTCCTATTTAACACGATGACCAACGAGAACCCAACAGAACCAAACGGAGACCCCAAAACACGTCAAAAACACGCCAAACAAGAACGGCATCACCACCAAAACAGGAAGAAAATCCCCCAAAACCATAGATCCACCCCAAAACCACCCTAAAACTACCTGATGTTCTCCAAAACCCACAATCCACTCCTATTTAACATAATGACAAACAAGAACCCAACAAAACCTAATGGAGACCCCAAAACACGTAAAAAACACCCCAAAAAATATCGGCATCACCCCCAAAACTGGAAGAAAATCCCCCAAAACCATAGATCCACCCCAAAGACACCCTAAACCTACCTGATGTTCTCCAAAACCCACAATTTACCCTTTTCCACCATGATAACCAACGAGAACCCAACAAAACCCAACGGAGACCCCAAAAAACGTCAAAAACACCCCAAACAAGAACGGCATCACCACCAAAACTGGAAGAAAATCCCCCAAAACCATAGATCCACCCCAAAGACACCCTAAACCTACCTGATTTTCTCCAAAACCCACAATTTACCCTTTTCCACCATGATAACCAACGAGAACCCAACAAAACCCAACGGAGACCCCAAAAAACGTCAAAAACACCCCAAACAAGAACGGCATCACCACCAAAACTGGAAGAAAATCCCCCAAAACCATAGATCCACCCCAAAACCACCCTAAAACTACCTGATGTTCTCCAAAACCCACAATCCACTCCTATTTAACATAATGACAAACAAGAACCCAACAAAACCTAATGGAGACACCAAAACACGTAAAAAACACCACAAAAAATATCCGCATCACCCCCAAAACTGGAAGAAAATCCCCCAAAACCATAGATCCACCCCAAAACCACCCTAAACCTACCTGATGTTCTCCAAAACCCACAATTTACCCTTTTCCACCATGATAACCAACGAGAACCCAACAAAACCCAACGGAGACCCCAAAAAACGTCAAAAACACCCCAAACAAGAACGGCATCACCACCAAAACTGGAAGAAAATCCCCCAAAACCATAGATCCACCCCAAAACCACCCTAAAACTACCTGATGTTCTCCAAAACCCACAATCCACTCCTATTTAACATAATGACAAACAAGAACCCAACAAAACCTAATGGAGACCCCAAAACACGTAGAAAACACCCCAAAAAATATCGGCATCACCCCCAAAACTGGAAGAAAATCCCCCAAAACCATAGATCCACCCCAAAGACACCCTAAACCTACCTGATTTTCTCCAAAACCCACAATTTACCCTTTTCCACCATGATAACCAACGAGAACCCAACAGAACCCAACGGAGACCCCAAAAAAACGTCAAAAACACCCCAAAAAATATCGGCATCACCACCAAAACTGGAAGAAAATCCCCCAAAACCATAGATCCACCCCAAAGACACCCTAAACCTACCTGATGTTCTCCAAAACCCACAATTTACCCTTTTCCAACACGATGACCAACGAGAACCCAACAGAACCCAACAGAGACCCCAAAAAACGTCAAAAACACCCCAAACAAGAACGGCATCACCACCAAAACTGGAAGAAAATCCCCCAAAACCATAGATCCACCCCAAAACCACCCTAAACCTACCTGATGTTCTCCAAAACCCACAATCCACACCTATTTAAAATAATGACAAACAAGAACACAACAAAACCTAATGGAGACCCCAAAACACGTCAAAAACACCCCAAAAAATATCGGCATCACCACCAAAACTGGAAGAAAATCCCCCAAAACCATAGATCCACCCCAAAACCACCCTAAACCTACCTGATGTTCTCCAAAAACCACAATTTACCCTTTTCCACCATGATAACCAACGAGAACCCAACAAAACCCAACGGAGACCCCAAAAAACGTCAAAAACACCCCAAACAAGAACGGCATCACCACCAAAACTGGAAGAAAATCCCCCAAAACCATAGATCCACCCCAAAGACACCCTAAACCTACCTGATGTTCTCCAAAACCCACAATCCACACCTATTTAACATAATGACAAACAAGAACCCAACAAAACCTAATGGAGACACCAAAACACGTAAAAAACACCCCAAACAAGAACGGCATCACCACCAAAACTGGAAGAAAATCCCCCAAAACCATAGATCCACCCCAAAGACACACTAAACCTACCTGATGTTCTCTAAAACCCACAATTTACCCTTTTCCACCATGATAACCAACGAGAACCCAACAAAACCCAACGGAGACCCCAAAAAACGTCAAAAACACCCCAAACAAGAACGGCATCACCACCAAAACTGGAAGAAAATCCCCCAAAACCATAGATCCACCCCAAAACCACCCTAAAACTACCTGATGTTCTCCAAAACCCACAATCCCCTCCTATTTAACATAATGACAAACAAGAACCCAACAAAACCTAATGGAGACCCCAAAACACGTAAAAAACACCCCAAAAAATATCGGCATCACCCCCAAAACTGGAAGAAAATCCCCCAAAACCATAGATCCACCCCAAAGACACCCTAAACCTACCTGATGTTCTCCAAAACCCACAATTTACCCTTTTCCACCATGATAACCAACGAGAACCCAACAAAACCCAACGGAGACCCCAAAAAACGTCAAAAACACCCCAAACAAGAACGGCATCACCACCAAAACTGGAAGAAAATCCCCCAAAACCATAGATCCACCCCAAAGACACCCTAAACCTACCTGATTTTCTCCAAAACCCACAATTTACCCTTTTCCACCATGATAACCAACGAGAACCCAACAAAACCCAACGGAGACCCCAAAAAACGTCAAAAACACCCCAAACAAGAACGGCATCACCACCAAAACTGGAAGAAAATCCCCCAAAACCATAGATCCACCCCAAAACCACCCTAAAACTACCTGATGTTCTCCAAAACCCACAATCCACTCCTATTTAACATAATGACAAACAAGAACCCAACAAAACCTAATGGAGACACCAAAACACGTAAAAAACACCACAAAAAATATCCGCATCACCCCCAAAACTGGAAGAAAATCCCCCAAAACCATAGATCCACCCCAAAACCACCCTAAACCTACCTGATGTTCTCCAAAACCCACAATTTACCCTTTTCCACCATGATAACCAACGAGAACCCAACAAAACCCAACGGAGACCCCAAAAAACGTCAAAAACACCCCAAACAAGAACGGCATCACCACCAAAACTGGAAGAAAATCCCCCAAAACCATAGATCCACCCCAAAGACACCCTAAACCTACCTGATGTTCTCCAAAACCCACAATCCACACCTATTTAACATAATGACAAACAAGAACCCAACAAAACCTAATGGAGACACCAAAACACGTCAAAAACACCCCAAACAAGAACGGCATCACCACCAAAACTGGAAGAAAATCCCCCAAAACCATAGATCCACCCCAAAGACACCCTAAACCTACCTGATGTTCTCCAAAAACCACAATTTACCCTTTTCCAACACGATGACCAACGAGAACCCAACAGAACCCAACAGAGACCCCAAAAAACGTCAAAAACACCCCAAACAAGAACGGCATCACCACCAAAACTGGAAGAAAATCCCCCAAAACCATAGATCCACCCCAAAACCACCCTAAAACTACCTGATGTTCTCCAAAACCCACAATCCACTCCTATTTAACATAATGACAAACAAGAACCCAACAAAACCTAATGGAGACCCCAAAACACGTAGAAAACACCCCAAAAAATATCGGCATCACCCCCAAAACTGGAAGAAAATCCCCCAAAACCATAGATCCACCCCAAAGACACCCTAAACCTACCTGATTTTCTCCAAAACCCACAATTTACCCTTTTCCACCATGATAACCAACGAGAACCCAACAGAACCCAACAGAGACCCCAAAAAAACGTCAAAAACACCCCAAAAAATATCGGCATCACCACCAAAACTGGAAGAAAATCCCCCAAAACCATAGATCCACCCCAAAGACACCCTAAACCTACCTGATGTTCTCCAAAACCCACAATTTACCCTTTTCCAACACGATGACCAACGAGAACCCAACAGAACCCAACAGAGACCCCAAAAAACGTCAAAAACACCCCAAACAAGAACGGCATCACCACCAAAACTGGAAGAAAATCCCCCAAAACCATAGATCCACCCCAAAACCACCCTAAACCTACCTGATGTTCTCCAAAACCCACAATCCACTCCTATTTAAAATAATGACAAACAAGAACACAACAAAACCTAATGGAGACCCCAAAACACGTCAAAAACACCCCAAAAAATATCGGCATCACCACCAAAACTGGAAGAAAATACGCCAAAACCATAGATCCACCCCAAAACCACCCTAAACCTACCTGATGTTCTCCAAAAACCACAATTTACCCTTTTCCACCATGATAACCAACGAGAACCCAACAAAACCCAACGGAGACCCCAAAAAACGTCAAAAACACCCCAAACAAGAACGGCATCACCACCAAAACTGGAAGAAAATCCCCCAAAACCATAGATCCACCCCAAAGACACCCTAAACCTACCTGATGTTCTCCAAAACCCACAATCCACACCTATTTAACATAATGACAAACAAGAACCCAACAAAACCTAATGGAGACACCAAAACACGTAAAAAACACCCCAAACAAGAACGGCATCACCACCAAAACTGGAAGAAAATCCCCCAAAACCATAGATCCACCCCAAAGACACACTAAACCTACCTGATGTTCTCCAAAACCCACAATTTACCCTTTTCCACCATGATAACCAACGAGAACCCAACAAAACCCAACGGAGACCCCAAAAAACGTCAAAAACACCCCAAACAAGAACGGCATCACCACCAAAACTGGAAGAAAATCCCCCAAAACCATAGATCCACCCCAAAACCACCCTAAAACTACCTGATGTTCTCCAAAACCCACAATCCCCTCCTATTTAACATAATGACAAACAAGAACCCAACAAAACCTAATGGAGACCCCAAAACACGTAAAAAACACCCCAAAAAATATCGGCATCACCCCCAAAACTGGAAGAAAATCCCCCAAAACCATAGATCCACCCCAAAGACACCCTAAACCTACCTGATCTTCTCCAAAAACCACAATCCACACCTATTTAACATAATGACAAACAAGAACCCAACAAAACCTAATGGACACACCAAAACACGTCAAAAACACCCCAAACAAGAACGGCATCACCACCAAAACTGGAAGAAAATCCCCCAAAACCATAGATCCACCCCAAAGACACCCTAAACCTACCTGATTTTCTCCAAAACCCACAATTTACCCTTTTCCACCATGATAACCAACGAGAACCCAACACAACCCAACGGAGACCCCAAAAAACGTCAAAAACACCCCAAACAAGAACGGCATCACCACCAAAACTGGAAGAAAATCCCCCAAAACCATAGATCCACCCCAAAGACACCCTAAACCTACCTGATGTTCTCCAAAAACCACAATTTACCCTTTTCCAACACGATGACCAACGAGAACCCAACAGAACCCAACAGAGACCCCAAAAAACGTCAAAAACACCCCAAACAAGAACGGCATCACCACCAAAACTGGAAGAAAATCCCCCAAAACCATAGATCCACCCCAAAACCACCCTAAAACTACCTGATGTTCTCCAAAACCCACAATCCACACCTATTTAACATAATGACAAACAAGAACCCAACAAAACCTAATGGAGACACCAAAACACGTAAAAGCACCACAAAAAATATCGGCATCACCCCCAAAACTGGAAGAAAATCCCCCAAAACCATAGATCCACCCCAAAACCACCCTAAACCTACCTGATGTTCTCCAAAACCCACAATTTACCCTTTTCCACCATGATAACCAACGAGAACCCAACAAAACCCAACGGAGACCCCAAAAAACGTCAAAAACACCCCAAACAAGAACGGCATCACCACCAAAACTGGAAGAAAATCCCCCAAAACCATAGATCCACCCCAAAGACACCCTAAACCTACCTGATGTTCTCCAAAACCCACAATCCACACCTATTTAACATAATGACAAACAAGAACCCAACAAAACCTAATGGAGACACCAAAACACGTCAAAAACACCCCAAACAAGAACGGCATCACCACCAAAACTGGAAGAAAATCCCCCAAAACCATAGATCCACCCCAAAGACACCCTAAACCTACCTGATCTTCTCCAAAAACCACAATTTACCCTTTTCCAACACGATGACCAACGAGAACCCAACAGAACCCAACAGAGACCCCAAAAAACGTCAAAAACACCCCAAACAAGAACGGCATCACCACCAAAACTGGAAGAAAATCCCCCAAAACCATAGATCCACCCCAAAACCACCCTAAAACTACCTGATGTTCTCCAAAACCCACAATCCACTCCTATTTAACATAATGACAAACAAGAACCCAACAAAACCTAATGGAGACCCCAAAACACGTAAAAAACACCCCAAAAAATATCGGCATCACCCCCAAAACTGGAAGAAAATCCCCCAAAACCATAGATCCACCCCAAAGACACCCTAAACCTACCTGATTTTCTCCAAAACCCACAATTTACCCTTTTCCACCATGATAACCAACGAGAACCCAACAAAACCCAACGGAGACCCCAAAAAAACGTCAAAAACACCCCAAAAAATATCGGCATCACCACCAAAACTGGAAGAAAATCCCCCAAAACCATAGATCCACCCCAAAGACACCCTAAACCTACCTGATGTTCTCCAAAAACCACAATTTACCCTTTTCCAACACGATGACCAACGAGAACCCAACAGAACCCAACAGAGACCCCAAAAAACGTCAAAAACACCCCAAACAAGAACGGCATCACCACCAAAACTGGAAGAAAATCCCCCAAAACCATAGATCCACCCCAAAACCACCCTAAACCTACCTGATGTTCTCCAAAACCCACAATCCACTCCTATTTAAAATAATGACAAACAAGAACCCAACAAAACCTAATGGAGACCCCAAAACACGTCAAAAACACCCCAAAAAATATCGGCATCACCCCCAAAACTGGAAGAAAATACGCCAAAACCATAGATCCACCCCAAAACCACCCTAAACCTACCTGATGTTCTCCAAAAACCACAATTTACCCTTTTCCACCATGATAACCAACGAGAACCCAACAAAACCCAACGGAGACCCCAAAAAACGTCAAAAACACCCCAAACAAGAACGGCATCACCCCCAAAACTGGAAGAAAATCCCCCAAAACCATAGATCCACCCCAAAGACACCCTAAACATACCTGATGTTCTCCAAAAACCACAATCCACACCTATTTAACATAATGACAAACAAGAACCCAACAAAACCTAATGGAGACACCAAAACACGTAAAAAACACCCCAAACAAGAACGGCATCACCACCAAAACTGGAAGAAAATCCCCCAAAACCATAGATCCACCCCAAAGACACACTAAACCTACCTGATGTTCTCTAAAACCCACAATTTACCCTTTTCCACCATGATAACCAACGAGAACCCAACAAAACCCAACGGAGACACCAAAAAACGTCAAAAACACCCCAAACAAGAACGGCATCACCACCAAAACTGGAAGAAAATCCCCCAAAACCATAGATCCACCCCAAAGACACCCTAAACCTACCTGATGTTCTCCAAAACCCACAATCCACACCTATTTAACATAATGACAAACAAGAACCCAACAAAACCTAATGGAGACACCAAAACACGTCAAAAACACCCCAAACAAGAACGGCATCACCACCAAAACTGGAAGAAAATCCCCCAAAACCATAGATCCACCCCAAAGACACACTAAACCTACCTGATGTTCTCCAAAACCCACAATTTACCCTTTTCCACCATGATAACCAACGAGAACCCAACAAAACCAAACGGAGACCACAAAAAACGTCAAAAACACCCCAAACAAGAACGGCATCACCACCAAAACTGGAAGAAAATCCCCCAAAACCATAGATCCACCCCAAAGACACCCTAAACCTACCTGATTTTCTCCAAAACCCACAATTTACCCTTTTCCACCATGATAACCAACGAGAACCCAACAAAACCCAACGGAGACCCCAAAAAACGTCAAAAACACCCCAAACAAGAACGGCATCACCACCAAAACTGGAAGAAAATCCCCCAAAACCATAGATCCACCCCAAAGACACCCTAAACCTACCTGATGTTCTCCAAAAACCACAATTTACCCTTTTCCAACACGATGACCAACGAGAACCCAACAGAACCCAACAGAGACCCCAAAAAACGTCAAAAACACCCCAAACAAGAACGGCATCACCACCAAAACTGGAAGAAAATCCCCCAAAACCATAGATCCACCCCAAAGACACCCTAAACCTACCTGATGTTCTCCAAAAACCACAATTTACCCTTTTCCAACACGATGACCAACGAGAACCCAACAGAACCCAACAGAGACCCCAAAAAACGTCAAAAACACCCCAAACAAGAACGGCATCACCACCAAAACTGGAAGAAAATCCCCCAAAACCATAGATCCACCCCAAAACCACCCTAAAACTACCTGATGTTCTCCAAAACCCACAATCCACTCCTATTTAACATAATGACAAACAAGAACCCAACAAAACCTAATGGAGACCCCAAAACACGTAAAAAACACCCCAAAAAATATCGGCATCACCCCCAAAACTGGAAGAAAATCCCCCAAAACCATAGATCCACCCCAAAGACACCCTAAACCTACCTGATTTTCTCCAAAACCCACAATTTACCCTTTTCCACCATGATAACCAACGAGAACCCAACAAAACCCAACGGAGACCCCAAAAAAACGTTAAAAACACCCCAAAAAATATCGGCATCACCACCAAAACTGGAAGAAAATCCCCCAAAACCATAGATCCACCCCAAAGACACCCTAAACCTACCTGATGTTCTCCAAAACCCACAATTTACCCTTTTCCAACACGATGACCAACGAGAACCCAACAGAACCCAACAGAGACCCCAAAAAACGTCAAAAACACCCCAAACAAGAACGGCATCACCACCAAAACTGGAAGAAAATCCCCCAAAACCATAGATCCACCCCAAAACCACCCTAAACCTACCTGATGTTCTCCAAAACCCACAATCCACTCCTATTTAAAATAATGACAAACAAGAACACAACAAAACCTAATGGAGACCCCAAAACACGTCAAAAACACCCCAAAAAATATCGGCATCACCCCCAAAACTGGAAGAAAATACGCCAAAACCATAGATCCACCCCAAAACCACCCTAAACCTACCTGATGTTCTCCAAAAACCACAATTTACCCTTTTCCACCATGATAACCAACGAGAACCCAACAAAACCCAACGGAGACCCCAAAAAACGTCAAAAACACCCCAAACAAGAACGGCATCACCACCAAAACTGGAAGAAAATCCCCCAAAACCATAGATCCACCCCAAAGACACCCTAAACCTACCTGATGTTCTCCAAAACCCACAATCCACACCTATTTAACATAATGACAAACAAGAACCCAACAAAACCTAATGGAGACACCAAAACACGTCAAAAACACCCCAAACAAGAACGGCATCACCACCAAAACTGGAAGAAAATCCCCCAAAACCATAGATCCACCCCAAAGACACCCTAAACCTACCTGATGTTCTCCAAAAACCACAATTTACCCTTTTCCAACACGATAACCAACGAGAACCCAACAGAACCCAACAGAGACCCCAAAAAACGTCAAAAACACCCCAAACAAGAACGGCATCACCACCAAAACTGGAAGAAAATCCCCCAAAACCATAGATCCACCCCAAAACCACCCTAAAACTACCTGATGTTCTCCAAAACCCACAATCCACTCCTATTTAACATAATGACAAACAAGAACCCAACAAAACCTAATGGAGACCCCAAAACACGTAAAAAACACCCCAAAAAATATCGGCATTACCCCCAAAACTGGAAGAAAATACGCCAAAACCATAGATCCACCCCAAAACCACCCTAAACCTACCTGATGTTCTCCAAAACCCACAATTTACCCTTTTCCACCATGATAACCAACGAGAACCCAACAAAACCCAACGGAGACCCCAAAAAACGTCAAAAACACCCCAAACAAGAACGGCATCACCCCCAAAACTGGAAGAAAATCCCCCAAAACCATAGATCCACCCCAAAGACACCCTAAACCTACCTGATGTTCTCCAAAACCCACAATTTACCCTTTTCCAACACGATGACCAACGAGAACCCAACAGAACCCAACAGAGACCCCAAAAAACGTCAAAAACACCCCAAACAAGAACGGCATCACCCCAAAACTGGAAGAAAATCCCCCAAAACCATAGATCCACCCCAAAACCACCCTAAACCTACCTGATGTTCTCCAAAACCCACAATCCACTCCTATTTAACATAATGACAAACAAGAACCCAACAAAACCTAATGGAGACACCAAAACACGTAAAAAACACCCCAAAAAATATCGGCATCACCACCAAAACTGGAAGAAAATCCCCCAAAACCATAGATCCACCCCAAAGACACACTAAACCTACCTGATCTTCTCCAAAACCCACAATTTACCCTTTTCCACCATGATAACCAACGAGAACCCAACACAACCCAACGGAGACCCCAAAAAACGTCAAAAACACCCCAAACAAGAACGGCATCACCACCAAAACTGGAAGAAAATCCCCCAAAACCATAGATCCACCCCAAAGACACCCTAAACCTACCTGATGTTCTCCAAAACCCACAATCCACACCTATTTAACATAATGACAAACAAGAACCCAACAAAACCTAATGGAGACACCAAAACACGTCAAAAACACCCCAAACAAGAACGGCATCACCACCAAAACTGGAAGAAAATCCCCCAAAACCATAGATCCACCCCAAAGACACACTAAACCTACCTGATGTTCTCCAAAACCCACAATTTACCCTTTTCCACCATGATAACCAACGAGAACCCAACAAAACCCAACGGAGACCACAAAAAAACGTCAAAAACACCCCAAACAAGAACGGCATCACCACCAAAACTGGAAGAAAATCCCCCAAAACCATAGATCCACCCCAAAGACACCCTAAACCTACCTGATTTTCTCCAAAACCCACAATTTACCCTTTTCCACCATGATAACCAACGAGAACCCAACAAAACCCAACGGAGACCCCAAAAAACGTCAAAAACACCCCAAACAAGAACGGCATCACCACCAAAACTGGAAGAAAATCCCCCAAAACCATAGATCCACCCCAAAGACACCCTAAACCTACCTGATGTTCTCCAAAAACCACAATTTACCCTTTTCCAACACGATGACCAACGAGAACCCAACAGAACCCAACAGAGACCACAAAAAACGTCAAAAACACCCCAAACAAGAACGGCATCACCACCAAAACTGGAAGAAAATCCCCCAAAACCATAGATCCACCCCAAAGACACCCTAAACCTACCTGATGTTCTCCAAAAACCACAATTTACCCTTTTCCAACACGATGACCAACGAGAACCCAACAGAACCCAACAGAGACCCCAAAAAACGTCAAAAACACCCCAAACAAGAACGGCATCACCACCAAAACTGGAAGAAAATCCCCCAAAACCATAGATCCACCCCAAAACCACCCTAAAACTACCTGATGTTCTCCAAAACCCACAATCCACTCCTATTTAACATAATGACAAACAAGAACCCAACAAAACCTAATGGAGACCCCAAAACACGTAAAAAACACCCCAAAAAATATCGGCATCACCCCCAAAACTGGAAGAAAATCCCCCAAAACCATAGATCCACCCCAAAGACACCCTAAACCTACCTGATTTTCTCCAAAACCCACAATTTACCCTTTTCCACCATGATAACCAACGAGAACCCAACAAAACCCAACGGAGACCCAAAAAAACGTTAAAAACACCCCAAAAAATATCGGCATCACCACCAAAACTGGAAGAAAATCCCCCAAAACCATAGATCCACCCCAAAGACACCCTAAACCTACCTGATGTTCTCCAAAACCCACAATTTACCCTTTTCCAACACGATGACCAACGAGAACCCAACAGAACCCAACAGAGACCCCAAAAAACGTCAAAAACACCCCAAACAAGAACGGCATCACCCCCAAAACTGGAAGAAAATCCCCCAAAACCATAGATCCACCCCAAAACCACCCTAAAACTACCTGATGTTCTCCAAAACCCACAATCCACTCCTATTTAACATAATGACAAACAAGAACCCAACAAAACCTAATGGAGACCCCAAAACACGTAAAAAACACCCCAAAAAATATCGGCATTACCCCCAAAACTGGAAGAAAATACGCCAAAACCATAGATCCACCCCAAAACCACCCTAAACCTACCTGATGTTCTCCAAAACCCACAATTTACCCTTTTCCACCATGATAACCAACGAGAACCCAACAAAACCCAACGGAGACCCCAAAAAACGTCAAAAACACCCCAAACAAGAACGGCATCACCCCCAAAACTGGAAGAAAATCCCCCAAAACCATAGATCCACCCCAAAGACACCCTAAACCTACCTGATGTTCTCCAAAACCCACAATTTACCCTTTTCCAACACGATGACCAACGAGAACCCAACAGAACCCAACAGAGACCCCAAAAAACGTCAAAAACACCCCAAACAAGAACGGCATCACCCCAAAACTGGAAGAAAATCCCCCAAAACCATAGATCCACCCCAAAACCACCCTAAACCTACCTGATGTTCTCCAAAACCCACAATCCACTCCTATTTAACATAATGACAAACAAGAACCCAACAAAACCTAATGGAGACACCAAAACACGTAAAAAACACCCCAAAAAATATCGGCATCACCCCCAAAACTGGAAGAAAATACGCCAAAACCATAGATCCACCCCAAAGACACCCTAAACCTACCTGATCTTCTCCAAAACCCACAATTTACCCTTTTCCACCATGATAACCAACGAGAACCCAACAAAACACAACGGAGACCCCAAAAAACGTCAAAAACACCCCAAACAAGAACGGCATCACCCCCAAAACTGGAAGAAAATCCCCCAAAACCATAGATCCACCCCAAAGACACCCTAAACCTACCTGATGTTCTCCAAAACCCACAATCCACACCTATTTAACATAATGACAAACAAGAACCCAACAAAACCTAATGGAGACACCAAAACACGTCAAAAACACCCCAAACAAGAACGGCATCACCACCAAAACTGGAAGAAAATCCCCCAAAACCATAGATCCACCCCAAAGACACCCTAAACCAACCTGATGTTCTCCAAAAACCACAATTTACCCTTTTCCAACACGATGACCAACGAGAACCCAACAGAACCCAACAGAGACCCCATAAAACGTCAAAAACACCCCAAACAAGAACGACATCACCACCAAAACTGGAAGAAAATCCCCCAAAACCATAGATCCACCCCAAAACCACCCTAAACCTACCTGATGTTCTCCAAAACCCACAATCCACTCCTATTTAACATAATGACAAACAAGAACCCAACAAAACCTAATGGAGACCCCAAAACACGTAAAAAACACCCCAAAAAATATCGGCATCACCCCCAAAACTGGAAGAAAATCCCCCAAAACCATAGATCCACCCCAAAGACACCCTAAACCTACCTGATTTTCTCCAAAACCCACAATTTACCCTTTTCCACCATGATAACCAACGAGAACCCAACAAAACCCAACGGAGACCCCAAAAAACGTCAAAAACACCCCAAACAAGAACGGCATCACCCCCAAAACTGGAAGAAAATCCCCCAAAACCATAGATCCACCCCAAAACCACCCTAAACCTACCTGATGTTCTCCAAAACCCACAATCCACTCCTATTTAACATAATGACAAACAAGAACCCAACAAAACCTAATGGAGACACCAAAACACGTAGAAAACACCACAAAAAATATCGGCATCACCCCCAAAACTGGAAGAAAATCCCCCAAAACCATAGATCCACCCCAAAACCACCCTAAACCTACCTGATGTTCTCCAAAACCCACAATTTACCCTTTTCCACCATGATAACCAACGAGAACCCAACAAAACCCAACGGAGACCCCAAAAAACGTCAAAAACACCCCAAACAAGAACGACATCACCCCCAAAACTGGAAGAAAATCCCCCAAAACCATAGATCCACCCCAAAGACACCCTAAACCTACCTGATCTTCTCCAAAAACCACAATTTACCCTTTTCCAACACGATGACCAACGAGAACACAACAGAACCCAACAGAGACCCCAAAAAACGTCAAAAACACCCCAAACAAGAACGGCATCACCACCAAAACTGGAAGAAAATCCCCCAAAACCATAGATCCACCCCAAAACCACCCTAAACCTACCTGATGTTCTCCAAAACCCACAATCCACTCCTATTTAACATAATGACAAACAAGAACCCAACAAAACCTAATGGAGACCCCAAAACACGTAAAAAACACCCCAAAAAATATCGGCATCACCCCCAAAACTGGAAGAAAATACGCCAAAACCATAGATCCACCCCAAAACCACCCTAAACCTACCTGATGTTCTCCAAAACCCACAATTTACCCTTTTCCACCATGATAACCAACGAGAACCCAACAAAACCCAACGGAGACCCCAAAAAACGTCAAAACCACCCCAAACAAGAACGGCATCACCACCAAAACTGGAAGAAAATCCCCCAAAACCATAGATCCACCCCAAAGACACCCTAAACCTACCTGATGTTCTCCAAAACCCAGAATCCACACCTATTTAACATAATGACAAACAAGAACCCAACAAAACCTAATGGAGACACCAAAACACGTCAAAAACACCCCAAACAAGAACGGCATCACCCCCAAAACTGGAAGAAAATCCCCCAAAACCATAGATCCACCCCAAAGACACCCTAAACCTACCTGATGTTCTCCAAAAACCACAATTTACCCTTTTCCAACACGATGACCAACGAGAACCCAACAGAACCCAACAGAGACCCCAAAAAACGTCAAAAACACCCCAAACAAGAACGGCATCACCACCAAAACTGGAAGAAAATCCCCCAAAACCATAGATCCACCCCAAAACCACCCTAAAACTACCTGATGTTCTCCAAAACCCACAATCCACTCCTATTTAACATAATGACAAACAAGAACCCAACAAAACCTAATGGAGACACCAAAACACGTCAAAAACACCCCAAACAAGAACGGCATCACCACCAAAACTGGAAGAAAATCCCCCAAAACCATAGATACACCCCAAACCCACCCTAAAACTACCTGATGTTCTCCAAAACCCACAATCCACTCCTATTTAACATAATGACAAACAAGAACCCAACAAAACCTAATGGAGACCCCAAAACACGTAAAAAAAAAACCAAAAAATATCGGCATCACCCCCAAAACTGGAAGAAAATCCCCCAAAATCATAGATCCACCCCAAAGACACCCTAAACCTACCTGATGTTCTCCAAAACCCACAATTTACCCTTTTCCACCATGATAACCAACGAGAACCCAACAAAACCCAACGGAGACCCCAAAAAACGTCAAAACCACCTCAAACAAGAACGGCATCACCCCCAAAACTGGAAGAAAATCCCCCAAAACCATAGATCCACCCCAAAACCACCCTAAAACTACCTGATGTTCTCCAAAACCCACAATCCACACCTATTTAACATAATGACAAACAAGAACCCAACAAAACCTAATGGAGACACCAAAACACGTAAAAAACACCACAAAAAATATCGGCATCACCCCCAAAACTGGAAGAAAATCTCCCAAAACCATAGATCCACCCCAAAACCACCCTAAACCTACCTGATGTTCTCCAAAACCCACAATTTACCCTTTTCCACCATGATAACCAACGAGAACCCAACAAAACCCAACGGAGACCCCAAAAAACGTCAAAAACACCCCAAACAAGAACGGCATCACCACCAAAACTGGAAGAAAATCCCCCAAAACCATAGATCCACCCCAAAACCACCCTAAACCTACCTGATGTTCTCCAAAACCCACAATCCACACCTATTTAACATAATGACAAACAAGAACCCAACAAAACCTAATGGAGACACCAAAACACGTCAAAAACACCCCAAACAAGAACGGCATCACCACCAAAACTGGAAGAAAATCCCCCAAAACCATAGATCCACCCCAAAGACACCCTAAACCTACCTGATGTTCTCCAAAAACCACAATTTACCCTTTTCCAACACGATGACCAACGAGAACCCAACAGAACCCAACAGAGACCCCAAAAAACGTCAAAAACACCCCAAACAAGAACGGCATCACCACCAAAACTGGAAGAAAATCCCCCAAAACCATAGATCCACCCCAAAGACACCCTAAACCTACCTGATGTTCTCCAAAAACCACAATCCACTCCTACTTAACATAATGACAAACAAGAACCCAACAAAACCTAATGGAGACCCCAAAACACGTAAAAAACACCCCAAAAAATATCGGCATCACCCCCAAAACTGGAAGAAAATCCCCCAAACCATAGATCCACCCCAAAGACACCCTTAAACCTACCTGATTTTCTCCAAAACCACAATTTACCCTTTTCCACCATGATAACCAACGAGAACCCAACAAAACCCAACCGGAGACCCCAAAAACGTCAAAAACACCCCAAACAAGAACGGCATCACCACCAAAACTGGAAGAAAATCCCCCAAAACCATAGATCCACCCCAAAGACCACCCTAACACTACCTGATGTTCTCCAAAACCCACAATCCACTCCTATTTAACATAATGACAAACAAGAACCCAACAAAACCTAATGGAGACACCAAAACACCTAAAAACACCACAAAAAATATCGGCATCACCCCCAAAACTGGAAGAAAATACGCCAAAACCATAGATCCACCCCAAAACCACCTTAAACCCTACCTGATGTTCTCCAAAACCCACAATTTACCCTTTTCCACCATGATAACCAACGAGAACCCAACAAAACCCAACGGAGACCCCAAAAAACGTCAAAACACCCCTAACAAGAACGGCATCACCACCAAAACTGGAAGAAAATCCCCCAAAACCATAGATCCACCCCAAAGACACCCTAAACCTACCTGATGTTCTCCAAAACCCACAATCCACACCTATTTAACATAATGACAAACAAGAACCCAACAAAACCTAATGGAGACACGAAAAAACGTCAAAAACACCCCAAACAAGAACGGCATCACCACCAAAACTGGAAGAAAATCCCCCAAAACCATAGATCCACCCCAAAACCACCCTAAACCTACCTGATGTTCTCCAAAACCACAATCCACTCCTATTTAACATAATGACAAACAAGAACCCAACAAAACCTAATGGAGACCCCAAAACACGTAAAAAAACACCCCAAAAAATTCGGCATCACCCCCAAAACTGGAAGAAAATCCCCCAAAACCATAGATCCACCCCAAAGACACCCTAAACCTACCTGATGTTCTCCAAAACCCACAATTAACCCTTTTCCACCATGATAACCAACGAGAACCCAACAAAACCCAACGGAGACCCCAAAAACGTCAAAAACACCCCAAACAAGAACGGCATCACCACCAAAAACTGGAAGAAAATCCCCCCAAAACCATAGATCCACCCCAAAGACACCCTAAACCTACCTGATGTTCTCCAAAAACCACAAATTTACCCCTTTTCCAACACGATGACCAACGAGAACCCAACAGAACCCAACAGAGACCCCAAAAAACGTCAAAAACACCCCAAACAAGAACGGCATCACCACCAAAACTGGAAGAAAATCCCCCAAAACCATAGATCCACCCCAAAGACACCCTAAACCTACCTGATGTTCTCCAAAAACCACAATCCACTCCTACTTAACTAATGACAAACAAGAACCCAACAAAACCTAATGGAGACCCCAAAACACGGTAAAAAACACCCAAAAAATATCGGCATCACCCCCAAAACTGGAAGAAAATCCCCCCAAAACCATAGATCACCCCAAAACCACCCTAAACCTACCTGATTTTCTCCAAAACCCACAATTTACCCTTTTCCACCATGATAACCAACGAGAACCCAACAAAACCCAACGGAGACCCCAAAAAACGTCAAAACACCCCAAACAAGAACGGCATCACCACCAAAACTGGAAGAAAATCCCCCAAAACCATAGATCCACCCCAAAGACACCCTAAACCTACCTGATGTTCTCCAAAACCCACAATCCACTCCTATTTAACATAATGACAAACAAGAACCCAACAAAACCTAATGGAGACCCCAAAACACGTAAAAAACACCCCAAAAAATATCGGCATTACCCCCAAAACTGGAAGAAAATACGCCAAAACCATAGATCCACCCCAAAACCACCCTAAACCTACCTGATGTTCTCCAAAACCCACAATTTACCCTTTTCCACCATGATAACCAACGAGAACCCAACAAAACCCAACGGAGACCCCAAAAAACGTCAAAACCACCCCAAACAAGAACGGCATCACCCCCAAAACTGGAAGAAAATCCCCCAAAACCATAGATCCACCCCAAAGACACCTTAAACCTACCTGATGTTCTCCAAAACCCACAATTTACCCTTTTCCAACACGATGACCAACGAGAACCCAACAGAACCCAACAGAGACCCCAAAAAACGTCAAAAACACCCCAAACAAGAACGGCATCACCACCAAAACTGGAAGAAAATCCCCCAAAACCATAGATCCACCCCAAAGACACCCTAAACCTACCTGATGTTCTCCAAAACCACAATTTACCCTTTTCCAACACGATGACCAACGAGAACCCAACAGAACCCAACAGAGACCCCAAAAAACGTCAAAAACACCCCAAACAAGAACGGCATCACCACCAAAACTGGAAGAAAATCCCCCAAAACCATAGATCCACCCCAAACCCACCCTAAAACTACCTGATGTTCTCCAAAACCCACAATCCACTCCTATTTAACATAATGACAAACAAGAACCCAACAAAACCTAATGGAGACCCCAAAACACGTAAAAAACACCCCAAAAAATATCGGCATCACCCCCAAAACTGGAAGAAAATCCCCCAAAACCATAGATCCACCCCAAAGACACCCTAAACCTACCTGATGTTCTCCAAAACCCACAATTTACCCTTTTCCACCATGATAACCAACGAGAACCCAACAAAACCCAACGGAGACCCCAAAAAACGTCAAAAACACCCCAAACAAGAACGGCATCACCCCCAAAACTGGAAGAAAATCCCCCAAAACCATAGATCCACCCCAAAGACACCCTAAACCTACCTGATGTTCTCCAAAACCCACAATTTACCCTTTTCCAACACGATGACCAACGAGAACCCAACAGAACCCAACAGAGACCCCAAAAAACGTCAAAAACACCCCAAACAAGAACGGCATCACCACCAAAACTGGAAGAAAATCCCCCAAAACCATAGATCCACCCCAAAACCACCCTAAAACTACCTGATGTTCTCCAAAACCCACAATCCACTCCTATTTAACATAATGACAAACAAGAACCCAACAAAACCTAATGGAGACCCCAAAACACGTAAAAAACACCCCAAAAAATATCGGCATCACCCCCAAAACTGGAAGAAAATCCCCCAAAACCATAGATCCACCCCAAAACCACCCTAAACCTACCTGATTTTCTCCAAAACCCACAATTTACCATTTTCCACCATGATAACCAACGAGAACCCAACAAAACCCAACGGAGACCCCAAAAAACGTCAAAAACACCCCAAACAAGAACGGCATCACCCCCAAAACTGGAAGAAAATCCCCCAAAACCATAGATCCACCCCAAAACCACCCTAAAACTACCTGATGTTCTCCAAAACCCACAATCCACACCTATTTAACATAATGACAAACAAGAACCCAACAAAACCTAATGGAGACACCAAAACACGTCAAAAACACCCCAAACAAGAACGGCATCACCACCAAAACTGGAAGAAAATCCCCCAAAACCATAGATCCACCCCAAAGACACCCTAAACCTACCTGATGTTCTCCAAAAACCACAATTTACCCTTTTCCAACACGATGACCAACGAGAACCCAACAGAACCCAACAGAGACCCCAAAAAACGTCAAAAACACCCCAAACAAGAACGGCATCACCCCCAAAACTGGAAGAAAATCCCCCAAAACCATAGATCCACCCCAAAGACACCCTAAACCTACCTGATGTTCTCCAAAAACCACAATCCACTCCTACTTAACATAATGACAAACAAGAACCCAACAAAACCTAATGGAGACCCCAAAACACGTAAAAAACACCCCAAAAAATATCGGCATCACCCCCAAAACTGGAAGAAAATCCCCCAAAACCATAGATCCACCCCAAAGACACCCTAAACCTACCTGATTTTCTCCAAAACCCACAATTTACCCTTTTCCACCATGATAACCAACGAGAACCCAACACAACCCAACGGAGACCCCAAAAAACGTCAAAAACACCCCAAACAAGAACGGCATCACCACCAAAACTGGAAGAAAATCCCCCAAAACCAAGATCCACCCCAAAAGACACCCTAAACCTACCTGATGTTCTCCAAAACCCACAATCCACTCCTATTTAACATAATGACAAAACAAGAACCCAACAAACCTAATGGAGACACCAAAACACCTAAAAAACACCACAAAAATATCGGCATCACCCCCAAAACTGAAGAAAATACGCCAAAACCATAGATCCACCCCAAAACCACCCCAAACCTACCTGATGTTCTCCAAAACCCACAATTTACCCTTTTCCACCATGATAACCAACGAGAACCCAACAAAACCCAACGGAGACCCCAAAAAACGTCAAAAACACCCTAACAAGAACGGCATCACCACCAAAACTGGAAGAAATCCCCAAAACATAGATCCACCCCAAAGACACCCTAAACCTACCTGATGTTTCTCCAAAACCCACAATCCACACCTATTTAAAATAATGACAAACAAGAACCCAACAAAACCTAATGGAGACACCAAAAAACGTCAAAACACCCCAAACAAGAACGGCATCACCACCAAAACTGGAAGAAAATCCCCCAAAACCATAGATCCACCCCAAAACCACCCTAAACCTACCTGATGTTCTCCAAACCCACAATTCCACTCCTATTTAACATAATGACAAACAAGAACCCAACAAAACCTAATGGAGACCCCAAAACACGTAAAAAACACCCAAAAAATATCGGCATCACCCCCAAAACTGGAAGAAAATCCCCCAAACCATAGATCCACCCCAAAGACACCCTAAACCTACCTGATGTTCTCCAAAACCCACAATTAACCCTTTTCCACCATGATAACCAACGAGAACCCAACAAAACCCAACGGAGACCCCAAAAAACGTCAAAAACACCCCAAACAAGAACGGCATCACCACCAAAACTGGAAGAAAATCCCCCAAACCATAGATCCACCCCAAAGACACCCTAAACCTACCTGATGTTCTCCAAAAACCACAATTTACCCTTTTCCAACACGATGACCAACGAGAACCCAACAGAACCCAACAGAGACCCCAAAAAACGTTCAAAAACACCCCAAACAAGAACGGCATCACCCCCAAAACTGGAAGAAAATCCCCCAAAACCATAGATCCACCCCAAAGACACCCTAAACCTACCTGATGTTCTCCAAAACCCACAATCCACACCTATTTAACATAATGACAAACAAGAACCCAACAAAACCTAATGGAGACACCAAAAACACGTCAAAAACACCCCAAACAAGAACGGCATCACCACCAAAACTGGAAGAAAATCCCCCAAAACCATAGATCCACCCCAAAACCACCCTAAAACTACCTGATGTTCTCCCAAAAACCCACAATCCACTCCTACTTAACATAATGACAAACAAGAACCCAACAAAACCTAATGGAGACCCCAAAACACGTAAAAAACACCCCAAAAAATATCGGCATTACCCCCAAAACTGGAAGAAAATACGCCAAAACCATAGATCCACCCCAAAACCACCCTAAACCTACCTGATGTTCTCCAAAACCCACAATTTACCCTTTTCCACCATGATAACCAAACGAGAACCCAACAAAACCCAACGGAGACCCCAAAAAACGTCAAAACCACCCCAAACAAGAACGGCATCACCCCCAAAACTGGAAGAAAATCCCCAAAACCATAGATCCACCCCAAAGACACCTTAAACCTACCTGATGTTCTCCAAAACCCACAATTTACCCTTTTCCAACACGATGACCAACGAGAACCCAACAGAACCCAACAGAGACCCCAAAAAACGTCAAAAACACCCCAAACAAGAACGGCATCACCACCAAAACTGGAAAAAAATCCCCCAAAACCATAGATCCACCCCAAAGACACCCTAAACCTAACTGATGTTCTCCAAAACCACAATTTACCCTTTTCCAACACGATGACCAACGAGAACCCAACAGAACCCAACAGAGACCCCAAAAAACGTCAAAAACACCCCAAACAAGAACGGCATCACCACCAAAACTGGAAGAAAATCCCCAAAACCATAGATCCACCCCAAAACCACCCTAAAACTACCTGATGTTCTCCAAAACCCACAATCCACTCCTATTTAACATAATGACAAACAAGAACCCAACAAAACCTAATGGAGACCCCAAAACACGTAAAAAACACCCCAAAAAATATCGGCATCACCCCCAAAACTGGAAGAAAATCCCCCAAAACCATAGATCCACCCCAAAGACACCCTAAACCTACCTGATGTTCTCCAAAACCCACAATTTACCCTTTTCCACCATGATAACCAACGAGAACCCAACAAAACCCAACGGAGACCCCAAAAAACGTCAAAAACACCCCAAACAAGAACGGCATCACCCCCAAAACTGGAAGAAAATCCCCCAAAACCATAGATCCACCCCAAAGACACCCTAAACCTACCTGATGTTCTCCAAAACCCACAATTTACCCTTTTCCAACACGATGACCAACGAGAACCCAACAGAACCCAACAGAGACCCCAAAAAACGTCAAAAACACCCCAAACAAGAACGGCATCACCACCAAAACTGGAAGAAAATCCCCCAAAACCATAGATCCACCCCAAAACCACCCTAAAACTACCTGATGTTCTCCAAAACCCACAATCCACTCCTATTTAACATAATGACAAACAAGAACTCAACAAAACCTAATGGAGACAACAAAACACGTAAAAAACACCACAAAAAATATCGGCATCACCCCCAAAACTGGAAGAAAATCCCCCAAAACCATAGATAAACCCCAAAACCACCCTAAACCTACCTGATTTTCTCCAAAACCCACAATTTACCCTTTTCCACCATGATAACCAACGAGAACCCAACAAAACCCAACGGAGACCCCAAAAAACGTCAAAAACACCCCAAACAAGAACGGCATCACCCCCAAAACTGGAAGAAAATCCCCCAAAACCATAGATCCACCCCAAAACCACCCTAAACCTACCTGATGTTCTCCAAAACCCACAATCCACACCTATTTAACATAATGACAAACAAGAACCCAACAAAACCTAATGGAGACACCAAAACACGTCAAAAACACCCCAAACAAGAACGGCATCACCCCCAAAACTGGAAGAAAATCCCCCAAAACCATAGATCCACCCCAAAGACACCCTAAACCTACCTGATCTTCTCCAAAAACCACAATTTACCCTTTTCCAACACGATGACCAACGAGAACCCAACAGAACCCAACAGAGACCCCAAAAAACGTCAAAAACACCCCAAACAAGAACGGCATCACCACCAAAACTGGAAGAAAATCCCCCAAAACCATAGATCCACCCCAAAACCACCCTAAACCTACCTGATGTTCTCCAAAACCCACAATCCACTCCTATTTAACATAATGACAAACAAGAACCCAACAAAACCTAATGGAGACCCCAAAACACCTAAAAAACACCCCAAAAAATATCGGCATCACCCCCAAAACTGGAAGAAAATCCCCCAAAACCATAGATCCACCCCAAAGACACCCTAAACCTACCTGATGTTCTCCAAAACCACTATTTACCCTTTTCCAACACGATGACCAACGAGAACCCAACAGAACCCAACAGAGACCCCAAAAAACGTCAAAAACACCCCAAACAAGAACGGCATCACCACCAAAACTGGAAGAAAATCCCCCAAAACCATAGATCCACCCCAAAACCACCCTAAAACTACCTGATGTTCTCCAAAACCCACAATCCACTCCTATTTAACATAATGACAAACAAGAACCCAACAAAACCTAATGGAGACCCCAAAACACCTAAAAAACACCCCAAAAAATATCGTCATCACCCCCAAAACTGGAAGAAAATCCCCCAAAACCATAGATCCACCCCAAAGACACCCTAAACCTACCTGATTTTCTCCAAAACCCACAATTTACCCTTTTCCACCATGATAACCAACGAGAACCCAACAAAACCCAACGGAGACCCCAAAAAACGTCAAAAACACCCCAAACAAGAACGGCATCACCCCCAAAACTGGAAGAAAATCCCCCAAAACAATAGATCCACCCCAAAGACAACCTAAACCTACCTGATGTTCTCCAAAACCCACAATCCACTCCTATTTAACATAATGACAAACAAGAACCCAACAAAACCTAATGGAGACCCCAAAACACGTAAAAAAAAAACCAAAAAATATCGGCATCACCCCCAAAACTGGAAGAAAATCCCCCAAAATCATAGATCCACCCCAAAGACACCCTAAACCTACCTGATGTTCTCCAAAACCCACAATTTACCCTTTTCCACCATGATAACCAACGAGAACCCAACAAAACCCAACGGAGACCCCAAAAAACGTCAAAACCACCTCAAACAAGAACGGCATCACCCCCAAAACTGGAAGAAAATCCCCCAAAACCATAGATCCACCCCAAAACCACCCTAAAACTACCTGATGTTCTCCAAAACCCACAATCCACACCTATTTAACATAATGACAAACAAGAACCCAACAAAACCTAATGGAGACACCAAAACACGTAAAAAACACCACAAAAAATATCGGCATCACCCCCAAAACTGGAAGAAAATCTCCCAAAACCATAGATCCACCCCAAAACCACCCTAAACCTACCTGATGTTCTCCAAAACCCACAATTTACCCTTTTCCACCATGATAACCAACGAGAACCCAACAAAACCCAACGGAGACCCCAAAAAACGTCAAAAACACCCCAAACAAGAACGGCATCACCACCAAAACTGGAAGAAAATCCCCCAAAACCATAGATCCACCCCAAAACCACCCTAAACCTACCTGATGTTCTCCAAAACCCACAATCCACACCTATTTAACATAATGACAAACAAGAACCCAACAAAACCTAATGGAGACACCAAAACACGTCAAAAACACCCCAAACAAGAACGGCATCACCACCAAAACTGGAAGAAAATCCCCCAAAACCATAGATCCACCCCAAAGACACCCTAAACCTACCTGATGTTCTCCAAAAACCACAATTTACCCTTTTCCAACACGATGACCAACGAGAACCCAACAGAACCCAACAGAGACCCCAAAAAACGTCAAAAACACCCCAAACAAGAACGGCATCACCACCAAAACTGGAAGAAAATCCCCCAAAACCATAGATCCACCCCAAAGACACCCTAAACCTACCTGATGTTCTCCAAAAACCACAATCCACTCCTACTTAACATAATGACAAACAAGAACCCAACAAAACCTAATGGAGACCCCAAAACACGTAAAAAACACCCCAAAAAATATCGGCATCACCCCCAAAACTGGAAGAAATCCCCCAAAACCATAGATCCACCCCAAAGACACCCTAAACCTACCTGATTTTCTCCAAAACCCACAATTTACCCTTTTCCACCATGATAACCAACGAGAACCCAACAAAACCCAACGGAGACCCCAAAAAACGTCAAAAACACCCCAAACAAGAACGGCATCACCACCAAAACTGGAAGAAAATCCCCCAAAACCATAGATCCACCCCAAAGACACCCTAAACCTACCTGATGTTCTCCAAAACCCACAATCCACTCCTATTTAACATAATGACAAACAAGAACCCAACAAAACCTAATGGAGACACCAAAACACCTAAAAAACACCACAAAAAATATCGGCATCACCCCCAAAACTGGAAGAAAATACGCCAAAACCATAGATCCACCCCAAAACCACCTTAAACCTACCTGATGTTCTCCAAAACCCACAATTTACCCTTTTCCACCATGATAACCAACGAGAACCCAACAAAACCCAACGGAGACCCCAAAAAACGTCAAAAACACCCCTAACAAGAACGGCATCACCACCAAAACTGGAAGAAAATCCCCCAAAACCATAGATCCACCCCAAAGACACCCTAAACCTACCTGATGTTCTCCAAAACCCACAATCCACACCTATTTAACATAATGACAAACAAGAACCCAACAAAACCTAATGGAGACACGAAAAAACGTCAAAAACACCCCAAACAAGAACGGCATCACCACCAAAACTGGAAGAAAATCCCCCAAAACCATAGATCCACCCCAAAACCACCCTAAACCTACCTGATGTTCTCCAAAACCCACAATCCACTCCTATTTAACATAATGACAAACAAGAACCCAACAAAACCTAATGGAGACCCCAAAACACGTAAAAAACACCCCAAAAAATATCGGCATCACCCCCAAAACTGGAAGAAAATCCCCCAAAACCATAGATCCACCCCAAAGACACCCTAAACCTACCTGATGTTCTCCAAAACCCACAATTAACCCTTTTCCACCATGATAACCAACGAGAACCCAACAAAACCCAACGGAGACCCCAAAAAACGTCAAAAACACCCCAAACAAGAACGGCATCACCACCAAAACTGGAAGAAAATCCCCCAAAACCATAGATCCACCCCAAAGACACCCTAAACCTACCTGATGTTCTCCAAAACCCACACTCCACTCCTATTTAACATAATGACAAACAAGAACCCAACAAAACCTAATGGAGACCCCAAAACACGTAAAAAACACCCCAAAAAATATCGGCATCACCCCCAAAACTGGAAGAAAATCCCCCAAAACCATAGATCCACCCCAAAGACACCCTAAACCTACCTGATTTTCTCCAAAACCCACAATTTACCCTTTTCCACCATGATAACCAACGAGAACCCAACAAAACCCAACGGAGACCCCAAAAAACGTCAAAAACACCCCAAACAAGAACGGCATCACCACCAAAACTGGAAGAAAATCCCCCAAAACCATAGATCCACCCCAAAGACACCCTAAACCTACCTGATGTTCTCCAAAACCCACAATCCACTCCTATTTAACATAATGACAAACAAGAACCCAACAAAACCTAATGGAGACCCCAAAACACGTAAAAAACACCCCAAAAAATATCGGCATTACCCCCAAAACTGGAAGAAAATACGCCAAAACCATAGATCCACCCCAAAACCACCCTAAACCTACCTGATGTTCTCCAAAACCCACAATTTACCCTTTTCCACCATGATAACCAACGAGAACCCAACAAAACCCAACGGAGACCCCAAAAAACGTCAAAACCACCCCAAACAAGAACGGCATCACCCCCAAAACTGGAAGAAAATCCCCCAAAACCATAGATCCACCCCAAAGACACCTTAAACCTACCTGATGTTCTCCAAAACCCACAATTTACCCTTTTCCAACACGATGACCAACGAGAACCCAACAGAACCCAACAGAGACCCCAAAAAACGTCAAAAACACCCCAAACAAGAACGGCATCACCACCAAAACTGGAAGAAAATCCCCCAAAACCATAGATCCACCCCAAAGACACCCTAAACCTACCTGATGTTCTCCAAAACCACAATTTACCCGTTTCCAACACGATGACCAACGAGAACCCAACAGAACCCAACAGAGACCCCAAAAAACATCAAAAACACCCCAAACAAGAACGGCATCACCACCAAAACTGGAAGAAAATCCCCCAAAACCATAGATCCACCCCAAACCCACCCTAAAACTACCTGATGTTCTCCAAAACCCACAATCCACTCCTATTTAACATAATGACAAACAAGAACCCAACAAAACCTAATGGAGACCCCAAAACACGTAAAAAACACCCCAAAAAATATCGGCATCACCCCCAAAACTGGAAGAAAATCCCCCAAAACCATAGATCCACCCCAAAGACACCCTAAACCTACCTGATGTTCTCCAAAACCCACAATTTACCCTTTTCCACCATGATAACCAACGAGAACCCAACAAAACCCAACGGAGACCCCAAAAAACGTCAAAAACACCCCAAACAAGAACGGCATCACCCCCAAAACTGGAAGAAAATCCCCCAAAACCATAGATCCACCCCAAAGACACCCTAAACCTACCTGATGTTCTCCAAAACCCACAATTTACCCTTTTCCAACACGATGACCAACGAGAACCCAACAGAACCCAACAGAGACCCCAAAAAACGTCAAAAACACCCCAAACAAGAACGGCATCACCACCAAAACTGGAAGAAAATCCCCCAAAACCATAGATCCACCCCAAAACCACCCTAAAACTACCTGATGTTCTCCAAAACCCACAATCCACTCCTATTTAACATAATGACAAACAAGAACCCAACAAAACCTAATGGAGACCCCAAAACACGTCAAAAACACCCCAAAAAATATCGGCATCACCCCCAAAACTGGAAGAAAATCCCCCAAAACCATAGATCCACCCCAAAACCACCCTAAACCTACCTGATTTTCTCCAAAAACCACAATTTACCATTTTCCACCATGATAACCAACGAGAACCCAACAAAACCCAACGGAGACCCCAAAAAACGTCAAAAACACCCCAAACAAGAACGGCATCACCCCCAAAACTGGAAGAAAATCCCCCAAAACCATAGATCCACCCCAAAACCACCCTAAAACTACCTGATGTTCTCCAAAACCCACAATCCACACCTATTTAACATAATGACAAACAAGAACCCAACAAAACCTAATGGAGACACCAAAACACGTCAAAAACACCCCAAACAAGAACGGCATCACCACCAAAACTGGAAGAAAATCCCCCAAAACCATAGATCCACCCCAAAGACACCCTAAACCTACCTGATGTTCTCCAAAAACCACAATTTACCCTTTTCCAACACGATGACCAACGAGAACCCAACAGAACCCAACAGAGACCCCAAAAAACGTCAAAAACACCCCAAACAAGAACGGCATCACCCCCAAAACTGGAAGAAAATCCCCCAAAACCATAGATCCACCCCAAAACCACCCTAAACCTACCTGATGTTCTCCAAAAACCACAATCCACTCCTACTTAACATAATGACAAACAAGAACCCAACAAAACCTAATGGAGACCCCAAAACACGTAAAAAACACCCCAAAAAATATCGGCATCACCCCCAAAACTGGAAGAAAATCCCCCAAAACCATAGATCCACCCCAAAGACACCCTAAACCTACCTGATTTTCTCCAAAACCCACAATTTACCCTTTTCCACCATGATAACCAACGAGAACCCAACAAAACCCAACGGAGACCCCAAAAAACGTCAAAAACACCCCAAACAAGAACGGCATCACCACCAAAACTGGAAGAAAATCCCCCAAAACCATAGATCCACCCCAAAGACACCCTAAACCTACCTGATGTTCTCCAAAACCCACAATCCACTCCTATTTAACATAATGACAAACAAGAACCCAACAAAACCTAATGGAGACACCAAAACACCTAAAAAACACCACAAAAAATATCGGCATCACCCCCAAAACTGGAAGAAAATACGCCAAAACCATAGATCCACCCCAAAACCACCCCAAACCTACCTGATGTTCTCCAAAACCCACAATTTACCCTTTTCCACCATGATAACCAACGAGAACCCAACAAAACCCAACGGAGACCCCAAAAAACGTCAAAAACACCCCTAACAAGAACGGCATCACCACCAAAACTGGAAGAAAATCCCCCAAAACCATAGATCCACCCCAAAGACACCCTAAACCTACCTGATGTTCTCCAAAACCCACAATCCACACCTATTTAACATAATGACAAACAAGAACCCAACAAAACCTAATGGAGACACCAAAAAACGTCAAAAACACCCCAAACAAGAACGGCATCACCACCAAAACTGGAAGAAAATCCCCCAAAACCATAGATCCACCCCAAAACCACCCTAAACCTACCTGATGTTCTCCAAAACCCACAATCCACTCCTATTTAACATAATGACAAACAAGAACCCAACAAAACCTAATGGAGACCCCAAAACACGTAAAAAACACCCCAAAAAATATCGGCATCACCCCCAAAACTGGAAGAAAATCCCCCAAAACCATAGATCCACCCCAAAGACACCCTAAACCTACCTGATGTTCTCCAAAACCCACAATTAACCCTTTTCCACCATGATAACCAACGAGAACCCAACAAAACCCAACGGAGACCCCAAAAAACGTCAAAAACACCCCAAACAAGAACGGCATCACCACCAAAACTGGAAGAAAATCCCCCAAAACCATAGATCCACCCCAAAGACACCCTAAACCTACCTGATGTTCTCCAAAAACCACAATTTACCCTTTTCCAACACGATGACCAACGAGAACCCAACAGAACCCAACAGAGACCCCAAAAAACGTCAAAAACACCCCAAACAAGAACGGCATCACCACCAAAACTGGAAGAAAATCCCCCAAAACCATAGATCCACCCCAAAACCACCCTAAAACTACCTGATGTTCTCCAAAACCCACAATCCACACCTATTTAACATAATGACAAACAAGAACCCAACAAAACCTAATGGAGACACCAAAACACGTCAAAAACACCCCAAACAAGAACGGCATCACCACCAAAACTGGAAGAAAATCCCCCAAAACCATAGATCCACCCCAAAGACACCCTAAACCTACCTGATGTTCTCCAAAAACCACAATTTACCCTTTTCCAACACGATGACCAACGAGAACCCAACAGAACCCAACAGAGACCCCAAAAAACGTCAAAAACACCCCAAACAAGAACGGCATCACCCCCAAAACTGGAAGAAAATCCCCCAAAACCATAGATCCACCCCAAAACCACCCTAAACCTACCTGATGTTCTCCAAAAACCACAATCCACTCCTACTTAACATAATGACAAACAAGAACCCAACAAAACCTAATGGAGACCCCAAAACACGTAAAAAACACCCCAAAAAATATCGGCATCACCCCCAAAACTGGAAGAAAATCCCCCAAAACCATAGATCCACCCCAAAGACACCCTAAACCTACCTGATTTTCTCCAAAACCCACAATTTACCCTTTTCCACCATGATAACCAACGAGAACCCAACAAAACCCAACGGAGACCCCAAAAAACGTCAAAAACACCCCAAACAAGAACGGCATCACCACCAAAACTGGAAGAAAATCCCCCAAAACCATAGATCCACCCCAAAGACACCCTAAACCTACCTGATGTTCTCCAAAACCCACAATCCACTCCTATTTAACATAATGACAAACAAGAACCCAACAAAACCTAATGGAGACACCAAAACACCTAAAAAACACCACAAAAAATATCGGCATCACCCCCAAAACTGGAAGAAAATACGCCAAAACCATAGATCCACCCCAAAACCACCCCAAACCTACCTGATGTTCTCCAAAACCCACAATTTACCCTTTTCCACCATGATAACCAACGAGAACCCAACAAAACCCAACGGAGACCCCAAAAAACGTCAAAAACACCCCTAACAAGAACGGCATCACCACCAAAACTGGAAGAAAATCCCCCAAAACCATAGATCCACCCCAAAGACACCCTAAACCTACCTGATGTTCTCCAAAACCCACAATCCACACCTATTTAACATAATGACAAACAAGAACCCAACAAAACCTAATGGAGACACCAAAAAACGTCAAAAACACCCCAAACAAGAACGGCATCACCACCAAAACTGGAAGAAAATCCCCCAAAACCATAGATCCACCCCAAAACCACCCTAAACCTACCTGATGTTCTCCAAAACCCACAATCCACTCCTATTTAACATAATGACAAACAAGAACCCAACAAAACCTAATGGAGACCCCAAAACACGTAAAAAACACCCCAAAAAATATCGGCATCACCCCCAAAACTGGAAGAAAATCCCCCAAAACCATAGATCCACCCCAAAGACACCCTAAACCTACCTGATGTTCTCCAAAACCCACAATTAACCCTTTTCCACCATGATAACCAACGAGAACCCAACAAAACCCAACGGAGACCCCAAAAAACGTCAAAAACACCCCAAACAAGAACGGCATCACCACCAAAACTGGAAGAAAATCCCCCAAAACCATAGATCCACCCCAAAGACACCCTAAACCTACCTGATGTTCTCCAAAAACCACAATTTACCCTTTTCCAACACGATGACCAACGAGAACCCAACAGAACCCAACAGAGACCCCAAAAAACGTCAAAAACACCCCAAACAAGAACGGCATCACCCCCAAAACTGGAAGAAAATCCCCCAAAACCATAGATCCACCCCAAAGACACCCTAAACCTACCTGATGTTCTCCAAAACCCACAATCCACACCTATTTAACATAATGACAAACAAGAACCCAACAAAACCTAATGGAGACACCAAAAACACGTCAAAAACACCCCAAACAAGAACGGCATCACCACCAAAACTGGAAGAAAATCCCCCAAAACCATAGATCCACCCCAAAACCACCCTAAAACTACCTGATGTTCTCCAAAACCCACAATCCACTCCTACTTAACATAATGACAAACAAGAACCCAACAAAACCTAATGGAGACCCCAAAACACGTAAAAAACACCCCAAAAAATATCGGCATTACCCCCAAAACTGGAAGAAAATACGCCAAAACCATAGATCCACCCCAAAACCACCCTAAACCTACCTGATGTTCTCCAAAACCCACAATTTACCCTTTTCCACCATGATAACCAACGAGAACCCAACAAAACCCAACGGAGACCCCAAAAAACGTCAAAACCACCCCAAACAAGAACGGCATCACCCCCAAAACTGGAAGAAAATCCCCCAAAACCATAGATCCACCCCAAAGACACCTTAAACCTACCTGATGTTCTCCAAAACCCACAATTTACCCTTTTCCAACACGATGACCAACGAGAACCCAACAGAACCCAACAGAGACCCCAAAAAACGTCAAAAACACCCCAAACAAGAACGGCATCACCACCAAAACTGGAAGAAAATCCCCCAAAACCATAGATCCACCCCAAAGACACCCTAAACCTACCTGATGTTCTCCAAAACCACAATTTACCCTTTTCCAACACGATGACCAACGAGAACCCAACAGAACCCAACAGAGACCCCAAAAAACGTCAAAAACACCCCAAACAAGAACGGCATCACCACCAAAACTGGAAGAAAATCCCCCAAAACCATAGATCCACCCCAAACCCACCCTAAAACTACCTGATGTTCTCCAAAACCCACAATCCACTCCTATTTAACATAATGACAAACAAGAACCCAACAAAACCTAATGGAGACCCCAAAACACGTAAAAAACACCCCAAAAAATATCGGCATCACCCCCAAAACTGGAAGAAAATCCCCCAAACCATAGATCCACCCCAAAGACACCCTAAACCTACCTGATGTTCTCCAAAACCCACAATTTACCCTTTTCCACCATGATAACCAACGAGAACCCAACAAAACCCAACGGAGACCCCAAAAAACGTCAAAAACACCCCAAACAAGAACGGCATCACCCCCAAAACTGGAAGAAAATCCCCCAAAACCATAGATCCACCCCAAAGACACCCTAAACCTACCTGATGTTCTCCAAAACCCACAATTTACCCTTTTCCAACACGATGACCAACGAGAACCCAACAGAACCCAACAGAGACCCCAAAAAACGTCAAAAACACCCCAAACAAGAACGGCATCACCACCAAAACTGGAAGAAAATCCCCCAAAACCATAGATCCACCCCAAAACCACCCTAAAACTACCTGATGTTCTCCAAAACCCACAATCCACTCCTATTTAACATAATGACAAACAAGAACTCAACAAAACCTAATGGAGACACCAAAACACGTAAAAAACACCACAAAAAATATCGGCATCACCCCCAAAACTGGAAGAAAATCCCCCAAAACCATAGATAAACCCCAAAACCACCCTAAACCTACCTGATTTTCTCCAAAACCCACAATTTACCCTTTTCCACCATGATAACCAACGAGAACCCAACAAAACCCAACGGAGACCCCAAAAAACGTCAAAAACACCCCAAACAAGAACGGCATCACCCCCAAAACTGGAAGAAAATCCCCCAAAACCATAGATCCACCCCAAAACCACCCTAAACCTACCTGATGTTCTCCAAAACCCACAATCCACACCTATTTAACATAATGACAAACAAGAACCCAACAAAACCTAATGGAGACACCAAAACACGTCAAAAACACCCCAAACAAGAACGGCATCACCCCCAAAACTGGAAGAAAATCCCCCAAAACCATAGATCCACCCCAAAGACACCCTAAACCTACCTGATCTTCTCCAAAAACCACAATTTACCCTTTTCCAACACGATGACCAACGAGAACCCAACAGAACCCAACAGAGACCCCAAAAAACGTCAAAAACACCCCAAACAAGAACGGCATCACCACCAAAACTGGAAGAAAATCCCCCAAAACCATAGATCCACCCCAAAACCACCCTAAACCTACCTGATGTTCTCCAAAACCCACAATCCACTCCTATTTAACATAATGACAAACAAGAACCCAACAAAACCTAATGGAGACCCCAAAACACCTAAAAAACACCCCAAAAAATATCGGCATCACCCCCAAAACTGGAAGAAAATCCCCCAAAACCATAGATCCACCCCAAAGACACCCTAAACCTACCTGATGTTCTCCAAAACCACAATTTACCCTTTTCCAACACGATGACCAACGAGAACCCAACAGAACCCAACAGAGACCCCAAAAAACGTCAAAAACACCCCAAACAAGAACGGCATCACCACCAAAACTGGAAGAAAATCCCCCAAAACCATAGATCCACCCCAAAACCACCCTAAAACTACCTGATGTTCTCCAAAACCCACAATCCACTCCTATTTAACATAATGACAAACAAGAACCCAACAAAACCTAATGGAGACCCCAAAACACGTAAAAAACACCCCAAAAAATATCGGCATCACCCCCAAAACTGGAAGAAAATCCCCCAAAACCATAGATCCACCCCAAAGACACCCTAAACCTACCTGATTTTCTCCAAAACCCACAATTTACCCTTTTCCACCATGATAACCAACGAGAACCCAACAAAACCCAACGGAGACCCCAAAAAACGTCAAAAACACCCCAAACAAGAACGGCATCACCCCCAAAACTGGAAGAAAATCCCCCAAAACCATAGATCCACCCCAAAGACAACCTAAACCTACCTGATGTTCTCCAAAACCCACAATCCACTCCTATTTAACATAATGACAAACAAGAACCCAACAAAACCTAATGGAGACACCAAAACACGTAAAAAACACCACAAAAAATATCGGCATCACCCCCAAAACTGGAAGAAAATACGCCAAAACCATAGATCCACCCCAAAACCACCCTAAACCTACCTGATGTTCTCCAAAACCCACAATTTACCCTTTTCCACCATGATAACCAACGAGAACCCAACAAAACCCAACGGAGACCCCAAAAAACGTCAAAAACACCCCAAACAAGAACGGCATCACCACCAAAACTGGAAGAAAATCCCCCAAAACCATAGATCCACCCCAAAGACACCCTAAACCTACCTGATGTTCTCCAAAACCCACAATCCACACCTATTTAACATAATGACAAACAAGAACCCAACAAAACCTAATGGAGACACCAAAAAACGTCAAAAACACCCCAAACAAGAACGGCATCACCACCAAAACTGGAAGAAAATCCCCCAAAACCATAGATCCACCCCAAAGACACCCTAAACCTACCTGATGTTCTCCAAAAACCACAATTTACCCTTTTCCAACACGATGACCAACGAGAACCCAACAGAACCCAACAGAGACCCCAAAAAACATCAAAAACACCCCAAACAAGAAAGGCATCACCACCAAAACTGGAAGAAAATCCCCCAAAACCATAGATCCACCCCAAAACCACCCTAAACCTACCTGATGTTCTCCAAAACCCACAATCCACTCCTATTTAACATAATGACAAACAAGAACCCAACAAAACCTAATGGAGACACCAAAACACGTAAAAAACACCCCAAAAAATATCGGCATCACCCCCAAAACTGGAAGAAAATCCCCCAAAACCATAGATCCACCCCAAAGACACCCTAAACCTACCTGATTTTCTCCAACACCCACAATTTACCCTTTTCCACCATGATAACCAACGAGAACCCAACAAAACCCAACGGAGACCCCAAAAAACGTCAAAAACACCCCAAACAAGAACGACATCACCCCCAAAACTGGAAGAAAATCCCCCAAAACCATAGATCCACCCCAAAGACACCCTAAACCTACCTGATGTTCTCCAAAACCCACAATCCACACCTATTTAACATAATGACAAACAAGAACCCAACAAAACCTAATGGAGACACCAAAACACGTCAAAAACACCCCAAACAAGAACGGCATCACCACCAAAACTGGAAGAAAATCCCCCAAAACCATAGATCCACCCCAAAGACACCCTAAACCTACCTGATCTTCTCCAAAAACCACAATTTACCCTTTTCCAACACGATGACCAACGAGAACCCAACAGAACCCAACGGAGACCCCAAAAAACGTCAAAAACACCCCAAACAAGAACGACATCACCCCCAAATCTGGAAGAAAATCCCCCAAAACCATAGATCCACCCCAAAGACACCCTAAACCTACCTGATGTTCTCCAAAACCCACAATCCACACCTATTTAACATAATGACAAACAAGAACCCAACAAAACCTAATGGAGACACCAAAACACGTCAAAAACACCCCAAACAAGAACGGCATCACCACCAAAACTGGAAGAAAATCCCCCAAAACCATAGATCCACCCCAAAGACACCCTAAACCTACCTGATCTTCTCCAAAAACCACAATTTACCCTTTTCCAACACGATGACCAACGAGAACCCAACAGAACCCAACAGAGACCCCAAAAAACGTCAAAAAACACCCCAAACAAGAACGGCATCACCACCAAAACTGGAAGAAAATCCCCCAAAACCATAGATCCACCCCAAAACCACCCTAAACCTACCTGATGTTCTCCAAAACCCACAATCCACTCCTATTTAACATAATGACAAACAAGAACCCAACAAAACCTAATGGAGACCCCAAAACACGTAAAAAACACCCCAAAAAATATCGGCATCACCCCCAAAACTGGAAGAAAATCCCCCAAAACCATAGATCCACCCCAAAGACACCCTAAACCTACCTGATTTTCTCCAAAACCCACAATTTACCCTTTTCCACCATGATAACCAACGAGAACCCAACAAAACCCAACGGAGACCCCAAAAAACGTCAAAAACACCCCAAACAAGAACGGCATCACCACCAAAACTGGAAGAAAATCCCCCAAAACCATAGATCCACCCCAAAGACACCCTAAACCTACCTGATGTTCTCCAAAACCCACAATTTACCCTTTTCCAACACGATGACCAACGAGAACCCAACAGAACCCAACAGAGACCCCAAAAAACGTCAAAAACACCCCAAACAAGAACGGCATCACCACCAAAACTGGAAGAAAATCCCCCAAAACCATAGATCCACCCCAAAACCACCCTAAAACTACCTGATGTTCTCCAAAACCCACAATCCACTCCTATTTAACATAATGACAAACAAGAACCCAACAAAACCTAATGGAGACACCAAAACACGTCAAAAACACCCCAAACAAGAACGGCATCACCACCAAAACTGGAAGAAAATCCCCCAAAACCATAGATCCACCCCAAACCCACCCTAAAACTACCTGATGTTCTCCAAAACCCACAATCCACTCCTATTTAACATAATGACAAACAAGAACCCAACAAAACCTAATGGAGACCCCAAAACACGTAAAAAAAAAACCAAAAAATATCGGCATCACCCCCAAAACTGGAAGAAAATCCCCCAAAACCATAGATCCACCCCAAAGACACCCTAAACCTACCTGATGTTCTCCAAAACCCACAATTTACCCTTTTCCACCATGATAACCAACGAGAACCCAACAAAACCCAACGGAGACCCCAAAAAACGTCAAAAACACCCCAAACAAGAACGGCATCACCCCCAAAACTGGAAGAAAATCCCCCAAAACCATAGATCCACCCCAAACCCACCCTAAACCTACCTGATGTTCTCCAAAACCCACAATCCACACCTATTTAACATAATGACAAACAAGAACCCAACAAAACCTAATGGAGACACCAAAACACGACAAAAACACCCCAAACAAGAACGGCATCACCACCAAAACTGGAAGAAAATCCCCCAAAACCATAGATCCACCCCAAAGACACCCTAAACCTACCTGATGTTCTCCAAAAACCACAATTTACCCTTTTCCAACACGATGACCAACGAGAACCCAACAGAACCCAACAGAGACCCCCAAAAAACGTCAAAAACACCCCAAACAAGAACGGCATCACCACCAAAACTGGAAGAAAATCCCCCAAAACCATAGATCCACCCCAAAGACACCCTAAACCTACCTGATGTTCTCCAAAACCACAATTTACCCTTTCCAACACGATGACCAACGAGAACCCAACAGAACCCAACAGAGACCCCAAAAAACGTCAAAAACACCCCAAACAAGAACGGCATCACCACCAAAACTGGAAGAAAATCCCCCAGAACCATAGATCCACCCCCAAAACCACCCTAAACCTAACCTGATGTTCTCCAAAAAACCACAATCCACTCCTACTTAACATAATGACAAACAAGAACCCAACAAAACCTAATGGAGACACCAAAACACGTAAAAAACACCACAAAAAATATCGGCATCACCCCCAAAACTGGAAGAAAATCCCCCAAAACCATAGATCCACCCCAAAACCACCCTAAACCTACCTGATGTTCCTCCAAAACCCACAATTTACCCTTTTCCACCATGATAACCAACGAGAACCCAACAAAACCCAACGGACACCCCAAAAAACGTCAAAAACACCCCAAACAAGAACGGCATCACCACCAAAACTGAAGAAAATCCCCCCAAAACCATAGATAAACCCCAAAACCACCCTAAACCTACCTGATGTTCTCCAAAACCCACAATCCACACCTATTTAACATAATGACAAACAAGAACCCAACAAAACCTAATGGAGACACCAAAACACGTCAAAAACACCCCAAACAAGAACGGCATCACCACCAAAACTGGAAGAAAATCCCCCAAAACCATAGATCCACCCCAAAGACACCCTAAACCTACCTGATGTTCTCCAAAACCCACAATTTACCCTTTTCCAACACGATGACCAACGAGAACCCAACAGACACCCAACAGAGACCCCAAAAAACCTCAAAAACACCCCAAACAAGAACGGCATCACCACCAAAACTGGAAGAAAATCCCCCAAAACCATAGATCCACCCCAAAGACACCCTAAACCTACCTGATGTTCTCCAAAACCACAATTTACCCTTTTCCAACACGATGACCAACGAGAACCCAACAGAACCCAACAGAGACCCCAAAAAAACGTCAAAAACACCCCAAACAAGAACGGCATCACCACCAAATCTGGAAGAAAATCCCCCCAGAACCATAGATCCACCCCAAAACCACCCTAAACCTACCTGATGTTCTCCAAAACCCACAATCCACTCCTACTTAACATAATGACAAACAAAGGAAGCCCAACAAAACCTAATGGAGACACCCAAAACACGTAAAAAACACCCCAAAAAATATCGGCATCACCCCCAAAACTGGAAGAAAATCCCCCAAAACCATAGATCCACCCCAAAGACACCCTAAACCTACCTGATTTTCTCCAAAACCCACAATTTACCCTTTTCCACCATGATAACCAACGAGAACCCAACAAAACCCAACGGAGACCCCAAAAAACGTCAAAAAACACCCCAAACAAGAACGGCATCACCACCAAAACTGGAAGAAAATCCCCCAAAACCATAGATCCACCCCAAAGACACCCCTAAACCTACCTGATGTTCTCCAAAACCCACAATCCACTCCTATTTAACATAATGACAAACAAGAACCCAACAAAACCTAATGGAGACACCAAAACACGTAAAAAACACCACAAAAAATATCGGCATCACCCCCAAAACTGGGAAGAAAATACGCCAAAACCATAGATCCACCCCAAAACCACCCCAAACCTACCTGATGTTCTCCAAAACCCACAATTTACCCTTTTCACCATGATAACCAACGAGAACCCAACAAAACCCAACGGAGACCCCAAAAAACGTCAAAAACACCCCTAACAAGAACGGCATCACCACCAAAACTGGAAGAAAATCCCCCAAAACCATAGATCCACCCCAAAGACACCCTAAACCTACCTGATGTTCTCCAAAACCCACAATCCACACCTATTTAACATAATGACAAACAAGAACCCAACAAAACCTAATGGAGACACCAAAAAACGTCAAAAACACCCCAAACAAGAACGGCATCACCCCCAAAACTGGAAGAAAATCCCCCAAAACCATAGATCCACCCCAAAACCACCCTAAACCTACCTGATGTTCTCCAAAACCCACAATCCACTCCTATTTAACATAATGACAAACAAGAACCCAACAAAACCTAATGGAGACCCCAAAACACGTAAAAAAAACCTAATGGAGACCCCAAAACACGTAAAAAACACCCCAAAAAATATCGGCATCACCCCCAAAACTGGAAGAAAATCCCCCAAAACCATAGATCCACCCCAAAGACACCCTAAACCTACCTGATGTTCTCCAAAACCCACAATTAACCCTTTTCCACCATGATAACCAACGAGAACCCAACAAAACCCAACGGAGACCCCAAAAAACGTCAAAAACACCCCAAACAAGAACGGCATCACCACCAAACTGGAAGAAAATCCCCCAAAACCATAGATCCACCCCAAAGACACCCTAACCTACCTGATGTTCTCCAAAACCACAATTTACCCTTTTCCAACACGATG
The DNA here is from genome assembly GCF_964211825.1 of Aythya ferina. NCBI lineage: Eukaryota > Metazoa > Chordata > Aves > Anseriformes > Anatidae > Aythya > Aythya ferina. The sequence continues at coordinate 12,398 of NW_028181182.1, read as the reverse complement.
ACCAACGAGAACCCAACAGAACCCAACAGAGACCCCAAAAAACGTCAAAAACACCCCAAACAAGAAACGGCATCACCCCCAAAACTGGAAGAAAATCCCCAAAACCATAGATCCACCCCAAAGACACCCTAAACCTACCTGATGTTCTCCAAAACCCACAATCCACACCTATTTAACATAATGACAAACAAGAACCCAACAAAACCTAATGGAGACACCAAAAACACGTCAAAAACACCCCAAACAAGAACGGCATCACCACCAAAACTGGAAGAAAATCCCCCAAAACCATAGATCCACCCCAAAACCACCCTAAAACTACCTGATGTTCTCCAAAACCCACAATCCACTCCTATTTAACATAATGACAAACCAAGAACCCAACAAAACCTAATGGAGACCCCAAAACACGTAAAAAACACCCCAAAAAATATCGGCATTACCCCCAAAACTGGAAGAAAATACGCCAAAACCATAGATCCACCCCAAACCACCCTAAACCTACCTGATGTTCTCCAAAACCCACAATTTACCCTTTTCCACCATGATAACCAACGAGAACCCAACAAAACCCAACGGAGACCCAAAAAACGTCAAAACCACCCCAAACAAGAACGGCATCACCCCCAAAACTGGAAGAAAATCCCCCAAAACCATAGATCCACCCCCAAAGACACCCTAAACCTACCTGATGTTCTCCAAAACCCACAATTTACCCTTTTCCAACACGATGACCAACGAGAACCCAACAGAACCCAACAGAGACCCCAAAAAACGTCAAAAACACCCCAAACAAGAACGGCATCACCACCAAAACTGGAAGAAAATCCCCCCAAAACCATAGATCCACCCCAAAGACACCCTAAACCTACCTGATGTTCTCCAAAACCACAATTTACCCTTTTCCAAAAACTATGACCAACGAGAACCCAACAGAACCCAACAGAGACCCCAAAAACGTCAAAAACACCCCAAACAAGAACGGCATCACCACCAAAACTGGAAGAAAATCCCCCAAAACCATAGATACACCCCAAACCCACCCTAAAACTACCTGATGTTCTCCAAAACCCACAATCCACTCCTATTTAACATAATGACAAACAAGAACACAACAAAACCTAATGGAGACCCCAAAACACGTAAAAAACACCCCAAAAAATATCGGCATCACCCCCAAAACTGGAAGAAAATCCCCCAAACCATAGATCCACCCCAAAGACACCCTAAACCTACCTGATGTTCTCCAAAACCCACAATTTACCCTTTTCCACCATGATAACCAACGAGAACCCAACCAAAACCCAACGGAGACCCCAAAAAACGTCAAAAACACCCCAAACAAGAACGGCATCACCCCCAAAACTGGAAGAAAATCCCCAAAACCATAGATCCACCCCAAAGACACCCTAAACCTACCTGATGTTCTCCAAAACCCACAATTTACCCTTTTCCAACACGATGACCAACGAGAACCCAACAGAACCCAACAGAGACCCCAAAAAACGTCAAAACACCCCAAACAAGAACGGCATCACCCCCAAAACTGGAAGAAAATCCCCCAAAACCATAGATCCACCCCAAAACCACCCTAAAACTACCTGATGTTCTCCAAAACCCACAATCCACTCCTATTTAACATAATGACAAACAAGAACCCAACAAAACCTAATGGAGACACCAAAACACGTAAAAAACACCACAAAAAATATCGGCATCACCCCCAAAACTGGAAGAAAATCCCCCAAAACCATAGATCCACCCCAAAACCACCCTAAACCTACCTGATTTTCTCCAAAACCCACAATTTACCCTTTTCCACCATGATAACCAACGAGAACCCAACAAAACCCAACGGAGAGCCCAAAAAAACGTCAAAACACCCCAAACAAGAACGGCATCACCCCCAAAAACTGGAAGAAAATCCCCCAAAACCATAGATCCACCCCAAACCACCCTAAACCTACCTGATGTTCTCCAAAACCCACAATCCACACCTATTAACATAATGACAAACAAGAACCCAACAAAACCTAATGGAGACACCAAAACACGTCAAAAACACCCCAAACAAGAACGGCATCACCCCCAAAACTGGAAGAAAATCCCCCAAAACCATAGATCCACCCCAAAGACACCCTAAACCTACCTGATCTTCTCCAAAAACCACAATTTACCCTTTTCCAAACGATGACCAACGAGAACCAAACAGAACCCAACAGAGACCCCAAAAAACGTCAAAAACACCCCAAACAAGAACGGCATCACCACCAAAACTGGAAGAAAATCCCCCAAAACCATAGATCCACCCCAAAACCACCCTAAACCTACCTGATGTTCTCCAAAACCCACAATCCACTCCTATTTAACATAATGACAAACAAGAACCCAACAAAACCTAATGGAGACCCAAAACACGTAAAAAACACCCCAAAAAATATCGGCATCACCCCCAAAACTGGAAGAAAATCCCCCAAAACCATAGATCCACCCCAAAGACACCCTAAACCTACCTGATGTTCTCCAAAACCCACAATTTACCCTTTTCCACCATGATAACCAACGAGAACCCAACAAAACCCAACGGAGACCCCAAAAAAACGTCAAAAACACCCCAAACAAGAACGGCATCACCACCAAAACTGGAAGAAAATCCCCCAAAACCATAGATCCACCCCAAAGACACCCTAAACCTACCTGATGTTCTCCAAAACCACAATTTACCCTTTTTCCAACACGATGACCAACGAGAACCCAACAGAACCCGACAGAGACCCCAAAAAACGTCAAAAACACCCCAAACAAGAACGGCATCACCCCCAAAACTGGAAGAAAATCCCCCAAAACCATAGATCCACCCCAAAACCACCCTAAACCTACCTGATGTTCTCCAAAACCCACATCCACTCCTATTTAACATAATGACAAACAAGAACCCAACAAAACCTAATGGAGACCCCAAAACACGTAAAAAACACCCCAAAAAATATCGGCATCACCCCCAAAACTGGAAGAAAATCCCCCAAAACCATAGATCCCACCCCAAAGACACCCTAAACCTACCTGATGTTCTCCAAAACCACAATCCACACCTATTTAACATAATGACAAACAAGAACCCAACAAAACCTAATGGAGACACCAAAACACGTCAAAAACACCCCAAACAAGAACGGCATCACCACCAAAACTGGAAGAAAATCCCCCAAAACCATAGATCCACCCCAAAGACACCCTAAACCTACCTGATCTTCTCCAAAAACCACAATTTACCCTTTTCCAACACGATGACCAACGAGAACCCAACAGAACCCAACGGAGACCCCAAAAAACGTCAAAAACACCCCAAACAAGAACGACATCACCCCCAAAACTGGAAGAAAATCCCCCAAAACCATAGATCCACCCCAAAGACACCCTAAACCTACCTGATCTTCTCCAAAACCCACAATCCACACCTATTTAACATAATGACAAACAAGAACCCAACAAAACCTAATGGAGACACCAAAACACGTCAAAAACACCCCAAACAAGACGGCATCACCACCAAAACTGGAAGAAAATCCCCCAAAACCATAGATCCACCCCAAAAACACCCTAAACCTACCTGATCTTCTCCAAAAACCACAATTTACCCTTTTCCAACACGATGACCAACGAGAACCCAACAGAACCCAACAGAGACCCCAAAAAACGTCAAAAACACCCCAAACAAGAACGGCATCACCACCAAAACTGGAAGAAAATCCCCCAAAACCATAGATCCACCCCAAAACCACCCTAAAACTACCTGATGTTCTCCAAAACCCACAATCCACTCCTATTTAACATAATGACAAACAAGAACCCAACAAAACCTAATGGAGACCCCAAAACACGTAAAAAACACCCCAAAAAATATCGGCATCACCCCCAAAACTGGAAGAAAATCCCCCAAAACCATAGATCCACCCCAAAGACACCCTAAACCTACCTGATTTTCTCCAAAACCCACAATTTACCCTTTTCCACCATGATAACCAACGAGAACCCAACAAAACCCAACGGAAACCCCAAAAAACGTCAAAAACACCCCAAACAAGAACGGCATCACCCCCAAAACTGGAAGAAAATCCCCCAAAACCATAGATCCACCCCAAAGACACCCTAAACCTACCTGATGTTCTCCAAAACCCACAATCCACTCCTATTTAACATAATGACAAACAAGAACCCAACAAAACCTAATGGAGACACCAAAACACCTAAAAAACACACAAAAAATATCGGCATCACCCCCAAAACTGGAAGAAAATACGCCAAAACCATAGATCCACCCCAAAACCACCCCAAACCTACCTGATGTTCTCCAAAACCCACAATTTACCCTTTTCCACCATGATAACCAACGAGAACCCAACAAAACCCAACGGAGACCCCAAAAAACGTCAAAAAACACCCCTAACAAGAACGGCATCACCACCAAAACTGGAAGAAAATCCCCCAAAACCATAGATCCACCCCAAAGACACCCTAAACCTACCTGATGTTCTCCAAAACCCACAATCCACACCTATTTAACATAATGACAAACAAGAACCCAACAAAACCTAATGGAGACACCAAAAAACGTCAAAACACCCCAAACAAGAACGGCATCACCACCAAAACTGGAAGAAAATCCCCCAAAACCATAGATCCACCCCAAAGACACCCTAAACCTACCTGATGTTCTCCAAAACCCACAATCCACACCTATTTAACATAATGACAAACAAGAACCCAACAAAACCTAATGGAGACACCAAAAACACGTCAAAAACACCCCAAACAAGAACGGCATCACCACCAAAACTGGAAGAAAATCCCCCAAAACCATAGATCCACCCCAAAACCACCCTAAACCTACCTGATGTTCTCCAAAACCCACAATCCACTCCTATTTAACATAATGACAAACAAGAACCCAACAAAACCTAATGGAGACCCCAAAACACGTAAAAAACACCCCAAAAAATATCGGCATTACCCCCAAAACTGGAAGAAAATACGCCAAAACCATAGATCCACCCCAAAACCACCCTAAACCTACCTGATGTTCTCCAAAACCCACAATTTACCCTTTTCCACCATGATAACCAACGAGAACCCAACAAAACCCAACGGAGACCCAAAAAACGTCAAAAACACCCAAACAAGAACGACATCACCCCCAAAACTGGAAGAAAATCCCCCAAAACCATAGATCCACCCCAAAGACACCCTAAACCTACCTGATGTTCTCCAAAACCCACAATCCACACCTATTTAACATAATGACAAACAAGAACCCAACAAAACCTAATGGAGACACCAAAACACGTCAAAAACACCCCAAACAAGAACGGCATCACCACCAAAACTGGAAGAAAATCCCCCAAAACCATAGATCCACCCAAAGACACCCTAAACCTACCTGATCTTCTCCAAAAACCACAATTTACCCTTTTCCAACACGATGACCAACGAGAACCCAACAGAACCCAACGGAGACCCCAAAAAACGTCAAAAACACCCCAAACAAGAACGACATCACCCCCAAAACTGGAAGAAAATCCCCCAAAACCATAGATCCACCCCAAAGACACCCTAAACCTACCTGATCTTCTCCAAAACCCACAATCCACACCTATTTAACATAATGACAAACAAGAACCCAACAAAACCTAATGGAGACACCAAAACACGTCAAAAACACCCCAAACAAGAACGGCATCACCACCAAAACTGGAAGAAAATCCCCCAAAACCATAGATCCACCCCAAAAACACCCTAAACCTACCTGATCTTCTCCAAAAACCACAATTTACCCTTTTCCAACACGATGACCAACGAGAACCCAACAGAACCCAACAGAGACCCCAAAAAACGTCAAAAACACCCCAAACAAGAACGGCATCACCACCAAAACTGGAAGAAAATCCCCCAAAACCATAGATCCACCCCAAAACCACCCTAAAACTACCTGATGTTCTCCAAAACCCACAATCCACTCCTATTTAACATAATGACAAACAAGAACCCAACAAAACCTAATGGAGACCCCAAAACACGTAAAAAACACCCCAAAAAATATCGGCATCACCCCCAAAACTGGAAGAAAATCCCCCAAAACCATAGATCCACCCCAAAGACACCCTAAACCTACCTGATTTTCTCCAAAACCCACAATTTACCCTTTCCACCATGATAACCAACGAGAACCCAACAAAACCCAACGGAAACCCCAAAAAACGTCAAAAACACCCCAAACAAGAACGGCATCACCACCAAAACTGGAAGAAAATCCCCCAAAACCATAGATCCACCCCAAAGACACCCTAAACCTACCTGATGTTCTCCAAAACCCACAATCCACTCCTATTTAACATAATGACAAACAAGAACCCAACAAAACCTAATGGAGACACCAAAACACCTAAAAAACACCACAAAAAATATCGGCATCACCCCCAAAACTGGAAGAAAATACGCCAAAAACCATAGATCCACCCCAAAACCACCCCAAACCTACCTGATGTTCTCCAAAACCCACAATTTACCCTTTTCAACCATGATAACCAACGAGAACCCAACAAAACCCAACGGAGACCCCAAAAAACGTCAAAAACACCCCTAACAAGAACGGCATCACCACCAAAACTGGAAGAAAATCCCCCAAAACCATAGAATCCACCCCAAAGACACCCTAAACCTACCTGATGTTCTCCAAAACCCACAATCCACACCTATTTAACATAATGACAAACAAGAACCCAACAAAACCTAATGGAGACACCAAAAAACGTCAAAAACACCCCAAACAAGAACGGCATCACCACCAAAACTGGAAGAAAATCCCCCAAAACCATAGATCCACCCCAAAGACACCCTAAACCTACCTGATGTTCTCCAAAACCCACAATCCACACCTATTTAACATAATGACAAACAAGAACCAACAAAACCTAATGGAGACACCAAAAACACGTCAAAAACACCCCAAACAAGAACGGCATCACCACCAAAACTGGAAGAAAATCCCCAAAACCATAGATCCACCCCAAAACCACCCTAAAACTACCTGATGTTCTCCAAAACCCACAATCCACTCCTATTTAACATAATGACAAACAAGAACCCAACAAAACCTAATGGAGACCCCAAAACACGTAAAAAACACCCAAAAAATATCGGCATTACCCCCAAAACTGGAAGAAAATACGCCAAAACCATAGATCCACCCCAAAACCACCCTAAACCTACCTGATGTTCTCCAAAACCCACAATTTACCCTTTTCCAACATGATAACCAACGAGAACCCAACAAAACCCAACGGAGACCCCAAAAAACGTCAAAACCACCCCAAACAAGAACGGCATCACCCCCAAAACTGGAAGAAAATCCCCCAAAAACCATAGATCCACCCCAAAGACACCCTAAACCTACCTGATGTTCTCCAAAACCCACAATTTACGCTTTTCCAACACGATGACCAACGAGAACCCAACAGACCCAACAGAGACCCCAAAAAACGTCAAAAACACCCCCAAACAAGAACGGCATCACCACCAAAACTGGAAGAAAATCCCCCAAAACCATAGATCCACCCCAAAGACACCCTAAACCTACCTGATGTTCTCCAAAACCACAATTTACCCTTTTCCACACGATGACCAACGAGAACCCAACAGAACCCAACAGAGACCCCAAAAAAACGTCAAAAACACCCAAACAAGAACGGCATCACCACCAAAACTGGAAGAAAATCCCCCAAAACCATAGATCCACCCCAACCCACCCTAAAACTACCTGATGTTCTCCAAAACCCACAATCCACTCCTATTTAACATAATGACAAACAAGAACCCAACAAAACCTAATGAGACCCCAAAACACGTCAAAAACACCCCAAAAAATATCGGCATCACCCCCAAAACTGGAAGAAAATCCCCCAAACCATAGATCCACCCCAAAGACACCCTAAACCTACCTGATGTTCTCCAAAACCCACAATTTACCCTTTTCCACCATGATAACCAACGAGAACCCAACAAAACCCAACGGAGACCCCAAAAAACGTCAAAACACCCCAAACAAGAACGGCATCACCCCCAAAACTGGAAGAAAATCCCCAAAACCATAGATCCACCCCAAAGACACCCTAAACCTACCTGATGTTCTCCAAAACCCACAATTTACCCTTTTCCAACACGATGACCAACGAGAACCCAACAGAACCCTAACAGAGACCCCAAAAAACGTCAAAAACACCCCAAACAAGAAACGGCATCACCACCAAAACTGGAAGAAAATCCCCCAAAACCATAGATCCACCCCAAAACCACCCTAAACCTACCTGATGTTCTCCAAAACCCACAATCCACTCCTATTTAACATAATGACAAACAAGAACCCAACAAACCTAATGGAGACCCCAAAACACGTAAAAAACACCACAAAAAATATCGGCATCACCCCCAAAACTGGAAGAAAATCCCCCAAAACCATAGATCCACCCAAAGACACCCTAAACCTACCTGATTTTCTCCAAAACCCACAATTTACCCTTTTCCACCATGATAACCAACGAGAACCCAACAAAACCCAACGGAAACCCCAAAAAACGTCAAAAACACCCAAACAAGAACGGCATCACCACCAAAACTGGAAGAAAATCCCCCAAAACCATAGATCCACCCCAAAGACACCCTAAACCTACCTGATGTTCTCCAAAACCCACAATCCACTCCTATTTAACATAATGACAAACAAGAACCCAACAAAACCTAATGGAGACACCAAAACACCTAAAAAACACCACAAAAAATATCGGCATCACCCCCAAAACTGGAAGAAAATACGCCAAAACCATAGATCCACCCCAAAACCACCCAAACCTACCTGATGTTCTCCAAAACCCACAATTTACCCTTTTCAACCATGATAACCAACGAGAACCCAACAGAACCCAACAGAGACCCCAAAAAACGTCAAAAACACCCCAAACAAGAACGGCATCACCACCAAAACTGGAAGAAAATCCCCCAAAACCATAGATCCACCCCAAAACCACCCTAAACCTACCTGATGTTCTCCAAAACCCACAATCCACTCCTATTTAACATAATGACAAACAAGAACCCAACAAAACCTAATGGAGACACCAAAACACGTAAAAAACACCACAAAAATATCGGCATCACCCCCAAAACTGGAAGAAAATCCCCCAAAACCATTAGATCCACCCCAAAACCACCCTAAACCTACCTGATGTTCTCCAAAACCCACAATTTACCCTTTTCCACCATGATAACCAACGAGAACCCAACAAAACCCAACGGAGACCCCAAAAAAACGTCAAAAACACCCCAAACAAGAACGGCATCACCACCAAAACTGGAAGAAAATCCCCAAAACCATAGATCCACCCCAAAGACACCCTAAACCTACCTGATCTTCTCCAAAACCCACAATCCACACCTATTTAACATAATGACAAACAAGAACCCAACAAAACCTAATGGAGACACCAAAACACGTCAAAAACACCCCAAACAAGAACGGCATCACCACCAAAACTGGAAGAAAATCCCCCAAAACCATAGATCCACCCCAAAAACACCCTAAACCTACCTGATCTTCTCCAAAAACCACAATTTACCCTTTTCCAACACGATGACCAACGAGAACCCAACAGAACCCAACAGAGACCCCAAAAAACGTCAAAAACACCCCAAACAAGAACGGCATCACCACCAAAACTGGAAGAAAATCCCCCAAAACCATAGATCCACCCCAAAACCACCCTAAAACTACCTGATGTTCTCCAAAACCCACAATCCACTCCTATTTAACATAATGACAAACAAGAACCCAACAAAACCTAATGGAGACCCCAAAACACGTAAAAAACACCCCCAAAAAATATCGGCATCACCCCCAAAACTGGAAGAAAATCCCCCAAACCATAGATCCACCCCAAAGACACCCTAAACCTACCTGATTTTCTCCAAAACCCACAATTTACCCTTTTCCACCATGATAACCACGAGAACCCAACAAAACCCAACGGAAACCCCAAAAAACGTCAAAAACACCCCCAAACAAGAACGGCATCACCCCCAAAACTGGAAGAAAATCCCCAAAACCATAGATCCACCCCAAAGACACCCTAAACCTACCTGATGTTCTCCAAAACCCACAATCCACTCCTATTTAACATAATGACAAACAAGAACCCAACAAACCTAATGGAGACACCAAAACACCTAAAAAACACCACAAAAAATATCGGCATCACCCCCAAAACTGGAAGAAAATACGCCAAAACCATAGATCCACCCCAAAACCACCCCAAACCTACCTGATGTTCTCCAAAACCCACAATTTACCCTTTTCCACCATGATAACCAACGAGAACCCAACAAAACCCAACGGAGACCCAAAAAACGTCAAAAACACCCCTAACAAGAACGGCATAACCACCAAACTGGAAGAAAATCCCCCAAAACCATAGATCCACCCCAAAGACACCCTAAACCTACCTGATGTTCTCCAAAACCCACAATCCACACCTATTTAACATAATGACAAACAAGAACCCAACAAAACCTAATGGAGACACCAAAAAACGTCAAAAACACCCCAAACAAGAACGGCATCACCACCAAAACTGGAAGAAAATCCCCCAAAACCATAGATCCACCCCAAAGACACCCTAAACCTACCTGATGTTCTCCAAAACCCACAATCCCACCCTAATTAACATAATGACAAACAAGAACCCAACAAAACCTAATGGAGACACCAAAAACACGTCAAAAACACCCCAAACAAGAACGGCATCACCACCAAAACTGGAAGAAAATCCCCCAAAACCATAGATCCACCCCAAAACCACCCTAAACCTACCTGATGTTCTCCAAAACCCACAATCCACTCCTATTTAACATAATGACAAACAAGAACCCAACAAAAACCTAATGGAGACCCCAAAACACGTAAAAACACCCCAAAAAATATCGGCATTACCCCCAAAACTGGAAGAAAATACGCCAAAACCATAGATCCACCCCAAAACCACCCTAAACCTACCTGATGTTCTCCAAAACCCACAATTTCCCTTTTCCACCATGATAACCAACGAGAACCCAACAAAACCCAACGGAGACCCAAAAAACGTCAAAAACAACCCCAAACAAGAACGACATCACCCCCAAAACTGGAAGAAAATCCCCCAAAACCATAGATCCACCCAAAGACACCCTAAACCTACCTGATGTTCTCCAAAACCCACAATCCACACCTATTTAACATAATGACAAAACAAGAACCCAACAAAACCTAATGGAGACACCAAAACACGTCAAAAACACCCAAACAAGAACGGCATCACCACCAAAACTGGAAGAAAATCCCCCAAAACCATAGATCCACCCCAAAGACACCCTAAACCTACCTGATCTTCTCCAAAAACCACAATTTACCCTTTTCCAACACGATGACCAACCGAGAACCCAAACCAGAACCCAACGGAGACCCCAAAAAACGTCAAAACACCCCAACAAGAACAGACATCACCCCCAAAACTGGAAGAAAATCCCCCAAAACCATAGATCCACCCCAAAGACACCTAAACCTACCTGATCTTCTCCAAAACCCACAATCCACACCTATTTAACATAATGACAAACAAGAACCCAACAAAACTAATGGAGACACCAAAACACGTCAAAAACTCCCCAAACAAGAACGGCATCACCACCAAAACTGGGAAGAAAATCCCCCAAAACATAGATCCACCAAAAACACCCTAAACCTACCTGATCTTCTCCAAAACCACAATTTACCCTTTTCCAACACGATGACCAACGAGAACCCAACAGAACCCAACAGAGACCCCAAAAAACGTCAAAAACACCCCAAACAAGAACGGCATCACACCAAAACTGGAAGAAAATCCCCCAAAACCATAGATCCACCCCAAAACCACCCTAAAACTACCTGATGTTCTCCAAAACCCACAATCCACTCCTATTTAACATAATGACAAACAAGAACCCAACAAAACCTAATGGAGACCCCAAAACACGTAAAAACACCCCAAAAAATATCGGCATCACCCCCAAAACTGGAAGAAAATCCCCCAAAACCATAGATCCACCCCAAAGACACCCTAAACCTACCTGATTTTCTCCAAAACCCACAATTTACCCTTTTCCACCATGATAACCAACGAGAACCCAACAAAACCCAACGGAAACCCCAAAAAACGTCAAAAACACCCCAAACAAGAACGGCATCACCACCAAAACTGGAAAGAAATCCCCCAAAACCATAGATCCACCCCAAGACACCCTAAACCTACCTGATGTCCTCCAAAACCCACAATCCA
>NW_028181183.1:0-67292 GCF_964211825.1 Aythya ferina | reverse complement strand
TTCTTGTTTGTCATTATGTTAAATAGGAGTGGATTGTGGTTTTTGGAGAACATCAGGTAGGTTTAGGGTGGTTTTGGGGTGGATCTATGGTTTTGGGGGATTTTCTTCCAGTTTTGGTGGTGATGCCGTTCTTGTTTGGGGTGTTTTTGACGTTTTTTGGGGTCTCTGTTGGGTTCTGTTGGGTTCTCGTTGGTTATCATGGTGGAAAAGGGTAAATTATGGGTTTTGGAGAACATCAGGTAGGTTTAGGGTGGTTTTGGGGTGGATCTATGGTTTTGGGGGATTTTCTTCCAGTTTTGGGGGTGATGCCGTTCTTGTTTGGGGTGTTTTTGACGTTTTTTGGGGTATCCATTAGGTTTTGTTGGGTTCTTGTTTGTCATTATGTTAAATAGGAGTGGATTGTGGTTTTTTGGAGAACATCAGGTAGGTTTAGGGTGGTTTTGGGGTGGATCTATGGTTTTGGGGGATTTTCTTCCAGTTTTGGGGGTGATGCCGTTCTTGTTTGGGGTGTTTTTGACGTTTTTTGGGGTCTCTGTTGGGTTCTGTTGGGTTCTCGTTGGTCATCGTGTTGGAAAAGGGTAAATTGTGGTTTTTGGAGAACATCAGGTAGGTTTAGGGTGGTTTTGGGGTGGATCTATGGTTTGGGGGGATTTTCTTCCAGTTTTGGTGGTGATGCCGTTCTTGTTTGGGGTGTTTTTGACGTTTTTTGGGGTCTCTGTTGGGTTCTGTTGGGTTCTCGTTGGTCATCGTGTTGGAAAAGGGTAAATTGTGGGTTTTGGAGAACATCAGGTAGGTTTAGGGTGTCTTTGGGGTGGATCTATGGTTTTGGGGGATTTTCTTCCAGTTTTGGTGGTGATGCCGTTCTTGTTTGGGGTGTTTTTGACGTTTTTTGGGGTCTCTGTTGGGTTCTGTTGGGTTCTCGTTGGTCATCGTGTTGGAAAAGGGTAAATTGTGGTTTTTGGAGAACATCAGGTAGGTTTAGGGTGTCTTTGGGGTGGATCTATGGTTTTGGGGGATTTTCTTCCAGTTTTGGGGGCGATGCCGTTCTTGTTTGGGGTGTTTTTGACGTTTTTTGGGGTCTCCGTTTGGTTTGTTGGGTTCTCGTTGGTTATCATGGTGGAAAAGGGTAAATTGTGGGTTTTGGAGAACATCAGGTAGGTTTAGGGTGGTTTTGGGGTGGATCTATGGTTTTGGGGGATTTTCTTCCAGTTTTGGGGGTGATGCCGATATTTTTTGGGGGTGTTTTTTACGTGTTTTGGGGTCTCCATTAGGTTTTGTTGGGTTCTTGTTTGTCATTATGTTAAATAGGATTGGATTGTGGTATTTGGAGAACATCAGGTAGTTTTAGGGTGGTTTTGGAGTGGATCTATGGTTTTGGGGGATTTTCTTCCAGTTTTGGTGGTGATGCCGTTCTTGTTTGGGGTGTTTTTGACGTTTTTTGGGGTCTCTGTTGCGTTCTGTTGGGTTCTCGTTGGTCATCGTGTTGGAAAGGGTAAATTGTGGTTTTTGGAGAACATCAGGTAGGTTTAGGGTGTCTTTGGGGTGGATCTATGGTTTTGGGGGATTTTCTTCCAGTTTTGGGGGTGATGCCGTTCTTGTTTGGGGTGTTTTTGACGTTTTTTGGGGTCTCTGTTGGGTTCTGTTGGGTTCTCGTTGGTCATCGTGTTGGAAAAGGGTAAATTGTGGTTTTTGGAGAAGATCAGGTAGGTTTAGGGTGGTTTTGGGGTGGATCTATGGTTTTGGGGGATTTTCTTCCAGTTTTGGTGGTGATGCCGTTCTTGTTTGGGGTGTTTTTGACGTTTTTTGGGGTCTCTGTTGGGTTCTGTTGGGTTCTCGTTGGTCATCGTGTTGGAAAAGGGTAAATTGTGGTTTTGGAGAACATCAGGTAGGTTTAGGGTGTCTTTGGGGTGGATCTATGCTTTTGGGGGATTTTCTTCCAGTTTTGGTGGTGATGCCGTTCTTGTTTGGGGTGTTTTTGACGTTTTTTGGGGTCTCTGTTGGGTTCTGTTGGGTTCTCGTTGGTCATCGTGTTGGAAAAGGGTAAATTGTGGTTTTTGGAGAACATCAGGTAGGTTTAGGGTGTCTTTGGGGTGGATCTATGGTTTTGGGGGATTTTCTTCCAGTTTTGGGGGTGATGCCGTTCTTGTTTGGGGTGTTTTTGACGTTTTTTGGGGTCTCTGTTGGGTTCTGTTGGGTTCTCGTTGGTCATCGTGTTGGAAAAGGGTAAATTGTGGTTTTTGGAGAAGATCAGGTAGGTTTAGGGTGGTTTTGGGGTGGATCTATGGTTTTGGGGGATTTTCTTCCAGTTTTGGTGGTGATGCCGTTCTTGTTTGGGGTGTTTTTGACGTTTTTTGGGGTCTCTGTTGGGTTCTGTTGGGTTCTCGTTGGTCATCGTGTTGGAAAAGGGTAAATTGTGGTTTTTGGAGAACATCAGGTAGGTTTAGGGTGGTTTTGGGGTGGATCTATGGTTTGGGGGGATTTTCTTCCAGTTTTGGTGGTGATGCCGTTCTTGTTTGGGGTGTTTTTGACGTTTTTTGGGGTCTCTGTTGGGTTCTGTTGGGTTCTCGTTGGTTATCATGGTGGAAAAGGGTAAATTATGGGTTTTGGAGAACATCAGGTAGGTTTAGGGTGGTTTTGGGGTGGATCTATGGTTTTGGGGGATTTTCTTCCAGTTTTGGGGGTGATGCCGTTCTTGTTTGGGGTGTTTTTGACGTTTTTTGGGGTCTCCATTAGGTTTTGTTGGGTTCTTGTTTGTCATTATGTTAAATAGGAGTGGATTGTGGTTTTTGGATAACATCAGGTAGGTTTAGGGTGGTTTTGGGGTGGATCTATGGTTTTGGGGGATTTTCTTCCAGTTTTGGTGGTGATGCCGTTCTTGTTTGGGGTGTTTTTGACGTTTTTGGGGTCTCTGTTGGGTTCTGTTGGGTTCTCGTTGGTCATCGTGTTGGAAAAGGGTAAATTGTGGTTTTTGGAGAACATCAGGTAGGTTTAGGGTGGTTTTGGGGTGGATCTATGGTTTGGGGGGATTTTCTTCCAGTTTTGGTGGTGATGCCGTTCTTGTTTGGGGTGTTTTTGACGTTTTTTGGGGTCTCTGTTGGGTTCTGTTGGGTTCTCGTTGGTCATCGTGTTGGAAAAGGGTAAATTGTGGTTTTTGGAGAAGATCAGGTAGGTTTAGGGTGGTTTTGGGGTGGATCTATGGTTTTGGGGGATTTTCTTCCAGTTTTGGGGGTGATGCCGTTCTTGTTTGGGGTGTTTTTGACGTTTTTTGGGGTCTCTGTTGGGTTCTGTTGGGTTCTCGTTGGTCATCGTGTTGGAAAAGGGTAAATTGTGGTTTTTGGAGAACATCAGGTAGGTTTAGGGTGTCTTTGGGGTGGATCTATGGTTTTGGGGGATTTTCTTCCAGTTTTGGGGGCGATGCCGTTCTTGTTTGGGGTGTTTTTGACGTTTTTTGGGGTCTCCGTTTGGTTTTGTTGGGTTCTCGTTGGTTATCATGGTGGAAAAGGGTAAATTGTGGTTTTTGGAAAACATCAGGTAGGTTTAGGGTGGTTTTGGGGTGGATCTATGGTTTTGGGGGATTTTCTTCCAGTTTTGGGGGTGATGCCGATATTTTTTGGGGTGTTTTTTACGTGTTTTGGGGTCTCCATTAGGTTTTGTTGGGTTCTTGTTTGTCATTATGTTAAATAGGATTGGATTGTGGTTTTTGGAGAACATCAGGTAGTTTTAGGGTGGTTTTGGGGTGGATCTATGGTTTTGGGGGATTTTCTTCCAGTTTTGGTGGTGATGCCGTTCTTGTTTGGGGTGTTTTTGACGTTTTTTGGGGTCTCTGTTGGGTTCTGTTGGGTTCTCGTTGGTTATCATGGTGGAAAAGGGTAAATTATGGGTTTTGGAGAACATCAGGTAGGTTTAGGGTGGTTTTGGGGTGGATCTATGGTTTTGGGGGATTTTCTTCCAGTTTTGGGGGTGATGCCGTTCTTGTTTGGGGTGTTTTTGACGTTTTTTGGGGTCTCCATTAGGTTTTGTTGGGTTCTTGTTTGTCATTATGTTAAATAGGAGTGGATTGTGGTTTTTGGAGAACATCAGGTAGGTTTAGGGTGGTTTTGGGGTGGATCTATGGTTTTGGGGGATTTTCTTCCAGTTTTGGGGTGATGCCGTTCTTGTTTGGGGTGTTTTTGACGTTTTTGGGGTCTCTGTTGGGTTCTGTTGGGTTCTCGTTGGTCATCGTGTTGGAAAAGGGTAAATTGTGGTTTTTGGAGAACATCAGGTAGGTTTAGGGTGGTTTTGGGGTGGATCTATGGTTTGGGGGGATTTTCTTCCAGTTTTGGTGGTGATGCCGTTCTTGTTTGGGGTGTTTTGACGTTTTTTGGGGTCTCTGTTGGGTTCTGTTGGGTTCTCGTTGGTCATCGTGTTGGAAAAGGGTAAATTGTGGTTTTTGGAGAACATCAGGTAGGTTTAGGGTGTCTTTGGGGTGGATCTATGGTTTTGGGTGATTTTCTTCCAGTTTTGGTGGTGATGCCGTTCTTGTTTGGGGTGTTTTTGACGTTTTTTGGGGTCTCTGTTGGGTTCTGTTGGGTTCTCGTTGGTCATCGTGTTGGAAAAGGGTAAATTGTGGTTTTTGGAGAACATCAGGTAGGTTTAGGGTGGTTTTGGGGTGGATCTATGGTTTTGGGGGATTTTCTTCCAGTTTTGGGGGTGATGCCGTTCTTGTTTGGGGTGTTTTTGACGTTTTTGGGGTCTCCGTTTGGTTTTGTTGGGTTCTCGTTGGTTATCATGGTGGAAAAGGGTAAATTGTGGGTTTTGGAGAAGATCAGGTAGGTTGAGGGTGGTTTTGGGGTGGATCTATGGTTTTGGGGGATTTTCTTCCAGTTTTGGGGGTGATGCCGATATTTTTTGGGGTGTTTTTTACGTGTTTTGGGGTCTCCATTAGGTTTTGTTGGGTTCTTGTTTGTCATTATGTTAAATAGGATTGGATTGTGGTTTTTGGAGAACATCAGGTAGTTTTAGCGTGGTTTTGGAGTGGATCTATGGTTTTGGGGGATTTTCTTCCAGTTTTGGTGGTGATGCCGTTCTTGTTTGGGGTGTTTTTGACGTTTTTTGGGGTCTCTGTTGGGTTCTGTTGGGTTCTCGTTGGTCATCGTGTTGGAAAAGGGTAAATTGTGGTTTTGGAGAACATCAGGTAGGTTTAGGGTGGTTTTGGGGTGGATCTATGGTTTTGGGGGATTTTCTTCCAGTTTTGGTGGTGATGCCGTTCTTGTTTGGGGTGTTTTTGACGTTTTTGGAGTCTCTGTTGGGTTCTGTTGGGTTCTCGTTGGTTATCATGGTGGAAAAGGGTAAATTATGGGTTTTGGAGAACATCAGGTAGGTTTAGGGTGGTTTTGGGGTGGATCTATGGTTTTGGGGATTTTCTTCCAGTTTTGGGGGTGATGCCGACATTTTTTGGGGTGTTTTTTACGTGTTTTGGGGTCTCCATTAGGTTTTGTTGGGTTCTTGTTTGTCATTATGTTAAATAGGAGTGGATTGTGGTTTTTGGAGAACATCAGGTAGGTTTAGGGTGGTTTTGGGGTGGATCCATGGTTTTGGGGATTTTCTTCCAGTTTTGGGGGTGATGCCGTTCTTGTTTGGGGTGTTTTTGACGTGTTTTGGTGTCTCCATTAGGTTTTGTTGGGTTCTTGTTTGTCATTATGTTAAATAGGTGTGGATTGTGGGTTTTGGAGAACATCAGGTAGGTTTAGGGTGTCTTTGGGGTGGATCTATGGTTTTGGGGGATTTTCTTCCAGTTTTGGGGGCGATGCCGTTCTTGTTTGGGGTGTTTTTGACGTTTTTTGGGGTCTCCGTTTGGTTTTGTTGGGTTCTCGTTGGTTATCTGGTGGAAAAGGGTAAATTGTGGGTTTTGGAGAAAATCAGGTAGGTTTAGGGTGGTTTTGGGGTGGATCTATGGTTTTGGGGGATTTTCTTCCAGTTTTGGGGGTGATGCCGATATTTTTTGGGGTGTTTTTTACGTGTTTTGGGGTCTCCATTAGGTTTTGTTGGGTTCTTGTTTGTCATTATGTTAAATAGGATTGGATTGTGGTTTTTGGAGAACATCAGGTAGTTTTAGGGTGGTTTTGGAGTGGATCTATGGTTTTGGGGGATTTTCTTCCAGTTTTGGTGGTGATGCCGTTCTTGTTTGGGGTGTTTTTGACGTTTTTTGGGGTCTCTGTTGGGTTCTGTTGGGTTCTCGTTGGTCATCGTGTTGGAAAAGGGTAAATTGTGGTTTTTGGAGAACATCAGGTAGGTTTAGGGTGTCTTTGGGGTGGATCTATGGTTTTGGGGGATTTTCTTCCAGTTTTGGTGGTGATGCCGTTCTTGTTTGGGGTGTTTTTGACGTTTTTTGGGGTCTCTGTTGGGTTCTGTTGGGTTCTCGTTGGTCATCGTGTTGGAAAAGGGTAAATTGTGGTTTTTGGAGAAGATCAGGTAGGTTTAGGGTGGTTTTGGGTTGGATCTATGGTTTTGGGGGATTTTCTTCCAGTTTTGGTGGTGATGCCGTTCTTGTTTGGGGTGTTTTTGACGTTTTTTGGGGTCTCTGTTGGGTTCTGTTGGGTTCTCGTTGGTCATCGTGTTGGAAAAGGGGAAATTGTGGTTTTGGAGAACATCAGGTAGGTTTAGGGTGTCTTTGGGGTGGATCTATGGTTTTGGGGGATTTTCTTCCAGTTTTGGTGGTGATGCCGTTCTTGTTTGGGGTGTTTTTGACGTTTTTTGGGGTCTCTGTTGGGTTCTGTTGGGTTCTCGTTGGTTATCATGGTGGAAAAGGGTAAATTGTGGGTTTTGGAGAACATCAGGTAGGTTTAGGGTGGTTTTGGGGTGGATCTATGGTTTTGTGGGATTTTCTTCCAGTTTTGGGGGTGATGCCTATATTTTTTGGGGTGTTTTTTACGTGTTTTGGGGTCTCCATTAGGTTTTGTTGGGTTCTTGTTTGTCATTATGTTAAATAGGAGTGGATTGTGGTTTTTGGAGAAGATCAGGTAGGTTTAGGGTGGTTTTGGGGTGGATCTATGGTTTTGGGGGATTTTCTTCCAGTTTTGGTGGTGATGCCGTTCTTGTTTGGGGTGTTTTTGACGTTTTTTGGGGTCTCTGTTGGGTTCTGTTGGGTTCTCGTTGGTCATCGTGTTGGAAAAGGGTAAATTGTGGTTTTTGGAGAACATCAGGTAGGTTTAGGGTGTCTTTGGGGTGGATCTATGGTTTTGGGGGATTTTCTTCCAGTTTTGGGGGTGATGCCGTTCTTGTTTGGGGTGTTTTTGACGTTTTTTGGGGTCTCTGTTGGGTTCTGTTGGGTTCTCGTTGGTCATCGTGTTGGAAAAGGGTAAATTGTGGTTTTTGGAGAACATCAGGTAGGTTTAGGGTGTCTTTGGGGTGGATCTATGGTTTTGGGGGATTTTCTTCCAGTTTTGGGGGCGATGCCGTTCTTGTTTGGGGTGTTTTTGACGTTTTTTGGGGTCTCCGTTTGGTTTTGTTGGGTTCTCGTTGGTTATCATGGTGGAAAAGGGTAAATTGTGGGTTTTGGAGAACATCAGGTAGGTTTAGTGTGGTTTTGGGGTGGATCTATGGTTTTGTGGGATTTTCTTCCAGTTTTGGGGGTGATGCCGATATTTTTTGGGGTGTTTTTTTACGTGTTTTGGGGTCTCCATTAGGTTTTGTTGGGTTCTTGTTTGTCATTATGTTAAATAGGAGTGGATTGTGGTTTTTGGATAACATCAGGTAGGTTTAGGGTGGTTTTGGGGTGGATCTATGGTTTTGGGGGATTTTCTTCCAGTTTTGGTGGTGATGCCGTTCTTGTTTGGGGTGTTTTTGACGTTTTTTGGGGTCTCTGTTGGGTTCTGTTGGGTTCTCGTTGGTCATCGTGTTGGAAAAGGGTAAATTGTGGTTTTTGGAGAAGATCAGGTAGGTTTAGGGTGGTTTTGGGGTGGATCTATGGTTTTGGGGGATTTTCTTCCAGTTTTGGGGGTGATGCCGATATTTTTTGGGGTGTTTTTTACGTGTTTTGGGGTCTCCATTAGGGTTTGTTGGGTTCTTGTTTGTCATTATGTTAAATAGGATTGGACTGTGGTTTTTGGAGAACATCAGGTAGTTTTAGGGTGGTTTTGGGGTGGATCTATGGTTTTGGGGGATTTTCTTCCAGTTTTGGTGGTGATGCCGTTCTTGTTTGGGGTGTTTTTGACGTTTTTTGGGGTCTCTGTTGGGTTCTGTTGGGTTCTCGTTGGTCATCGTGTTGGAAAAGGGTAAATTGTGGTTTTTGGAGAACATCAGGTAGGTTTAGGGTGTCTTTGGGGTGGATCTATGGTTTTGGGGGATTTTCTTCCAGTTTTGGGGGTGATGCCGTTCTTGTTTGGGGTGTTTTTGACGTGTTTTGGTGTCTCCATTAGGTTTTGTTGGGTTCTTGTTTGTCATTATGTTAAATAGGTGTGGATTGTGGTTTTTGGAGAACATCAGGTAGGTTTAGGGTGTCTTTGGGGTGGATCTATGGTTTTGGGGGATTTTCTTCCAGTTTTGGGGGCGATGCCGTTCTTGTTTGGGGTGTTTTTGACGTTTTTTGGGGTCTCCGTTTGGTTTTGTTGGGTTCTCGTTGGTTATCATGGTGGAAAAGGGTAAATTGTGTGTTTTGGAGAAAATCAGGTAGGTTTAGGGTGGTTTTGGGGTGGATCTATGGTTTTGGGGGATTTTCTTCCAGTTTTGGGGGTGATGCCGATATTTTTTGGGGTGTTTTTTACGTGTTTTGGGGTCTCCATTAGGTTTTGTTGGGTTCTTGTTTGTCATTATGTTAAATAGGATTGGATTGTGGTTTTTGGAGAACATCAGGTAGTTTTAGGGTGGTTTTGGAGTGGATCTATGGTTTTGGGGGATTTTCTTCCAGTTTTGGTGGTGATGCCGTTCTTGTTTGGGGTGTTTTTGACGTTTTTTGGGGTCTCTGTTGGGTTCTGTTGGGTTCTCGTTGGTCATCGTGTTGGAAAAGGGTAAATTGTGGTTTTTGGAGAACATCAGGTAGGTTTAGGGTGTCTTTGGGGTGTATCTATGGTTTTGGGGGATTTTCTTCCAGTTTTGGGGGTGATGCCGTTCTTGTTTGGGGTGTTTTTGACGTGTTTTGGTGTCTCCATTAGGTTTTGTTGGGTTCTTGTTTGTCATTATGTTAAATAGGTGTGGATTTTGGTTTTTGGAGAACATCAGGTAGGTTTAGGGTGTCTTTGGGGTGGATCTATGGTTTTGGGGGATTTTCTTCCAGTTTTGGGGGCGATGCCGTTCTTGTTTGGGGTGTTTTTGACGTTTTTTGGGGTCTCCGTTGGGTTTTGTTGGGTTCTCGTTGGTTATCATGGTGGAAAAGGGTAAATTGTGGGTTTTGGAGAAAATCAGGTAGGTTTAGGGTGGTTTTGGGGTGGATCTATGGTTTTGGGGGATTTTCTTCCAGTTTTGGGGGTGATGCCGATATTTTTTGGGGTGTTTTTTACGTGTTTTGGGGTCTCCATTAGGTTTTGTTGGGTTCTTGTTTGTCATTATGTTAAATAGGATTGGATTGTGGTTTTTGGAGAACATCAGGTAGTTTTAGGGTGGTTTTGGAGTGGATCTATGGTTTTGGGGGATTTTCTTCCAGTTTTGGTGGTGATGCCGTTCTTGTTTGGGGTGTTTTTGACGTTTTTTGGGGTCTCTGTTGGGTTCTGTTGGGTTCTCGTTGGTCATCGTGTTGGAAAAGGGTAAATTGTGGTTTTTGGAGAAGTAAATTGTGGTTTTTGGAGAACATCAGGTAGGTTTAGGGTGGTCTTTGGGGGTGGATCTATGGTTTTTGGGGGGATTTTCTTCCAGATTTGGTGGTGATGCCTTTCTTGTTTGGGGTGTTTTTGACGTTTTTGGGGTCTCTGTTGGGTTCTGTTGGGTTCTCGTTGGTCATCGTGTTGGAAAAGGGTAAATTGTGGTTTTTGGAGAACATCAGGTAGGTTTAGGGTGGTTTTGGGGTGGATCTATGGTTTTGGGGGATTTTCTTCCAGTTTTGGTGTGATGCCGTTCTTGTTTGAGGTGTTTTTTGACGTTTTTGGGGTCTCTGTTGGGTTCTGTTGGGTTCTCGTTGGTCATCGTGTTGGAAAAGGGTAAATTGTGGTTTGGAGAACATCAGGTAGGTTTAGGGTGTCTTTGGGGGGATCTATGGTTTTGGGGATTTTCTTCCAGTTTTGGTGGTGATGCCGTTCTTGTTTGGGGTGTTTTTGACGTTTTTGGGGTCTCTGTAGTTTCTGTTTGGTTCTCGTCGGTCATCGTGTTGGAAAAGGGTAAATTGTGTTTTTTGGAGAACATCAGGTAGGTTTAGGGTGGTTTTGGGGTGGATCTATGGTTTTGTGGGATTTTCTTCCAGTTTTGGGGGTGATGCCGTTCTTGTTTGGGGTGTTTTTTACGTGTTTTGGGGTCTCCATTAGGTTTTGTTGGGTTCTTGTTTGTCATTATGTTAAATAGGAGTGATTGTGGTTTTTGGAGAACATCAGGTAGGTTTAGGGTGGTTTTGGGGTGGATCTATGGTTTTGGGGGATTTTCTTCCAGTTTTGGTGGTGATGCCGTTCTTGTTTGGGGTGTGTTTTTGACGTTTTTTGGGGTCTCTGTTTGGTTCTGTTGGGTTCTCGTTGGTCATCGTGTTGGAAAAGGGTAAATTGTGGTTTTTGGAGAACATCAGGTAGGTTTAGGGTGTCTTTGGGGTGGATCTATGGTTTTGGGTGATTTTCTTCCAGTTTTGGTGGTGATGCCGTTCTTGTTCGGGGTGTTTTTTGACGTTTTTTGGGGTCTCCGTTTGGTTTTGTTGGGTTCTCGTTGGTTATCATGGTGGAAAAGGTAAATTGTGGGTTTTGGAGAAAATCAGGTAGGTTTAGGGTGTCTTTGGGGTGGATCTATGGTTTTTGGGGGATTTTCTTCCAGTTTGGGGGTGATGCCGATATTTTTGGGGTGTTTTTTACGTGTTTTGGGGTCTCCATTAGGTTTTGTTGGGGTTCTTGTTTGTCATTATGTTAAATAGGATTGGATTGTGGTTTTTGGAGAACATCAGGTAGTTTTTAGGGTGGTTTGGAGTGGATCTATGGTTTTGGGGGATTTTCTTCCAGTTTTGGTGGTGATGCCGTTCTTGTTTGGGGTGTTTTTGACGTTTTTTGGGGTCTCTGTTGGGTTCTGTTGGGTTCTCGTTGGTCATCGTGTTGGGAAAAGGGTAAATTGTGGTTTTTGTTGAAGATCAGGTAGGTTTAGGGTGTCTTTGGGGTGGATCTATGGTTTTGGGGGATTTTCTTCCAGTTTTGGTGGTGATGCCGTTCTTGTTTGGGGTGTTTTTGACGTTTTTGGGGTCTCCGTTGGGTTTTGTTTGGGTTCTCGTTGGTCATCGTGTTGGAAAAGTGTAAATTGTTGTTTGGAGAACATCAGGTAGGTTTAGGGTGTCTTTGGGGTGGATCTATGGTTTTGGGGGATTTTCTTCCAGTTTTGTGGTGATGCCGTTCTTGTTTGGGGTGTTTTTGACGTTTTTTGGAGTCTCTGTTGGGTTCTGTTGGGTTCTCGTTGGTTATCATGGTGGGAAAAGGGTAAATTATGGGTTTTTGGAGAACATCAGGTAGGTTTAGGGTGGTTTTGGGGTGGATCTATGGTTTTGGGGGATTTTCTTCCAGTTTTGGGGGTGATGCCGATATTTTTTGGGGTGTTTTTTACGTGTTTTGGGGTCTCCATTAGGTTTTGTTGGGTTCTTGTTTGTCATTATGTTAAATAGGAGTGGATTGTGGTTTTTGGAGAACATCAGGTAGGTTTAGGGTGGTTTTGGGGTGGATCTATGGTTTTGGGGGATTTCTTCCAGTTTTGGGGCGATGCGTTCTTGTTTGGGGTGTTTTTGACGTTTTTTGGGGTCTCTGTTGGTTCTGTTGGGTTCTCGTTGGTCATCGTGTTGGAAAGGGTAAATTGTGTTTTTGGAGAACATCAGGTAGGTTTAGGGTGGTTTTGGGGTGGATCTATGGTTTGGGGGATTTTCTTCCAGTTTTGGGGGTGATGCCGATATTTTTGGGGTGTTTTACGTGTTTTGGGGTCTCCATTAGGTTTTGTTGGGTCTTGTTTGTCATTATGTTAAATAGGATTGGATTGTGGGTTTTGGAGAACATCAGGTAGTTTTAGGATGGTTTTGGGGTGGATCTATGGTTTGGGGGATTTTCTTCCAGTTTTGGGGGTGATGCCGTTCTTGTTTGGGGTGTTTTTTGACGTTTTTGGGGTCTCTGTTGGGTTCTGTTGGGTTCTCGTTGGTCATCGTGTTGGAAAAGGGTAAATTGTGGTTTTTGGAGAACATCAGTAGGTTTAGGGTGTCTTTGGGGTGGATCTATGGTTTTGGGGGATTTTCTTCCAGTTTTGGTGGTGATGCCGTTCTTGTTTGGGGTGTTTTGACGTTTTTGGGGTCTCTGTTGGGTTCTGTTGGGGTTCTCGTTGGTCATCGTGTTGGAAAAGGGTAAATTGTGGGTTTTTGGAGAACATCAGGTAGGTTTAGGGTGTCTTTGGGGTGGATCTATGGTTTTGGGGGATTTTCTTCCAGTTTTGGTGGTGATGCCGTTCTTGTTTGGGGTGTTTTTTGACGTTTTTTGGGGTCTCTGTAGTTTCTGTTTGGTTCTCGTCGGTCATCGTGTTGGAAAAGGGTAAATTGTGTTTTTTGGAGAACATCAGGTAGGTTTAGGGTGGTTTTGGGGTGGATCTATGGTTTTGTGGGATTTTCTTCCAGTTTTGGGGGTGATGCCGTTCTTGTTTGGGGTGTTTTTTACGTGTTTTGGGGTCTCCATTAGGTTTTGTTGGGTTCTTGTTTGTCATTATGTTAAATAGGAGTGGATTGTGGTTTTTGGAGAACATCAGGTAGGTTTAGGGTGGTTTTGGGGTGGATCTATGGTTTTGGGGGATTTTCTTCCAGTTTTGGTGGTGATGCCGTTCTTGTTTGGGGTGTTTTTGACGTTTTTTGGGTCTCTGTTTGGTTCTGTTGGGTTCTCGTTGGTCATCGTGTTGGAAAAGGGTAAATTGTGGTTTTTGGAGAACATCAGGTAGGTTTAGGGTGTCTTTGGGGTGGATCTATGGTTTTGGGTGATTTTCTTCCAGTTTTGGTGGTGATGCCGTTCTTGTTCGGGGTGTTTTTGACGTTTTTTGGGGTCTCCGTTTGGTTTTGTTGGGTTCTCGTTGGTTATCATGGTTGGAAAAGGGTAAATTGTGGGTTTTGGAGAAAATCAGGTAGGTTTAGGGTGTCTTTGGGGTGGATCTATGGTTTGGGGGGATTTTCTTTCCAGTTTTGGGGGTGATGCCGATATTTTTTGGGTGTTTTTTACGTGTTTTGGGTCTCCATTAGGTTTTGTTGGGTTCTTGTTTGTCATTATGTTAAATAGGATTGGATTGTGGTTTCTGGAGAACATCAGGTAGTTTTAGGGTGGTTTTGGAGTGGATCTATGGTTTTGTGGGATTTCTTCCAGTTTTGGTGGTGATGCCGTTCTTGTTTGGGGTGTTTTTGACGTTTTTTGGGGTCTCTGTTGGGTTCTGTTGGGTTCTCGTTGGTCATCGTGTTGGAAAAGGGTAAATTGTGGTTTTGTTGAAGATCAGGTAGGTTTAGGGTGTCTTTGGGTGGATCTATGGTTTTGGGGGATTTTCTTCCAGTTTGGTGGTGATGCCGTTCTTGTTTGGGGTGTTTTTGACGTTTTTGGGGTCCCGTTGGGTTTTGTTGGGTTCTCGTTGGTCATCGTGTTGGAAAAGTGTAAATTGTTGTTTTGGAGAACATCAGGTAGGTTTTAGGGTGTCTTTGGGGTGGATCTATGGTTTTGGGGGATTTTCTTCCAGTTTTGGTGGTGATGCCGTTCTTGTTTGGGGTGTTTTTGACGTTTTTTGGAGTCTCTGTTGGGTTCTGTTGGGTTCTCGTTGGTTATCATGGTGGAAAAGGGTAAATTATGGGTTTTGGAGAACATCAGGTAGGTTTAGGGTGGTTTTGGGGTGGATCTATGGTTTTGGGGGATTTTCTTCCAGTTTTGGGGGTGATGCCGATATTTTTGGGGTGTTTTTTACGTGTTTGGGGTCTCCATTAGGTTTGTTGGGTTCTTGTTTGTCATTATGTTAAATAGGGAGTGGATTGTGGTTTTTGGAGAACATCAGGTAGGTTTAGGGTGGTTTTGGGGTGGATCTATGGTTTTGGGGGATTTTCTTCCAGTTTGGGGCGATGCCGTTCTTGTTTGGGTGTTTTTTGACGTTTTTTGGGTCTCTGTTGGGGTTCTGTTTGGTTCTCGTTGGTCATCGTGTTGGAAAAGGGTAAATTGTGTTTTTTGGAGAACATCAGGTAGGTTTAGGGTGGTTTTGGGGTGGATCTATGGTTTGGGGGGATTTTCTTCCAGTTTTGGGGGTGATGCCGATATTTTTTGGGGTGTTTTTACGGTGTTTTGGGGTCTCCATTAGGTTTTGTTGGGTTCTGTTTGTCATTATGTTAAATAGGATTGGATTGTGGGTTTTGGAGAACATCAGGTAGTTTTAGGGTGGTTTTGGGGTGGATCTATGGTTTTGGGGGATTTTCTTCCAGTTTTTGGGGGTGATGCCGTTCTTGTTTGGGGTGTTTTGACGTTTTTTGGGGTCTCTGTTGGGTTCTGTTGGGTTCTCGTTGGTCATCGTGTTGGAAAAGGGTAAATTGTGGTTTTTGGAGAACATCAGGTAGGTTTAGGGTGGTCTTTGGGGTGGATCTATGGTTTTGGGGGATTTCTTCCAGTTTGGTGGTGATGCCGTTCTTGTTTGGGGTGTTTTTGACGTTTTTTGGGGTCTCTGTTGGGTTCTGTTGGGTTCTCGTTGGTCATCGTGTTGGAAAAGGGTAAATTGTGGTTTTTGGAGAACATCAGGTAGGTTTAGGGTGTCTTTGGGGGTGGATCTATGGTTTTGGGGGATTTTCTTCCAGTTTTGGGGGCGATGCCGTTCTTGTTTGGGGTGTTTTTGACGTTTTTTGGGGTCTCTGTTTGGTTTTGTTGGGTTCTCGTTGGTTATCATGGTGGAAAAGGGTAAGTTGTGGGTTTTGGAGAAAATCAGGTAGGTTTAGGGTGGTTTTGGGGTGGATCTATGGTTTTGGGGGATTTTCTTCCAGTTTTGGGGGTGATGCCGATATTTTTTGGGGTGTTTTTTACGTGTTTTGGGGTCTCCATTAGGTTTTGTTGGGTTCTTGTTTGTCATTATGTTAAATAGGATTGGATTGTGGTTTTTGGAGAACATCAGGTAGTTTTAGGGTGGTTTTGGAGTGGATCTATGGTTTTGGGGATTTTCTTCCAGTTTTGGTGGTGATGCCGTTCTTGTTTGGGGTGTTTTTGACGTTTTTTGGGTCTCTGTTGGGTTCTGTTGGTTCTCGTTGGTCATCGTGTTGGAAAAGGGTAAATTGTGGTTTTTGGAGAACATCAGGTAGGTTTAGGGTGTCTTTGGGGTGGATCTATGGTTTTGGGGGGATTTTCTTCCAGTTTTGGGGGTGATGCCGTTCTTGTTTGGGGTGTTTTTGACGTTTTTTGGGGTCTCTGTTGGGTTCTGTTGGGTTCTCGTTGGTCATCGTGTTGGAAAAGGGTAAATTGTGGTTTTTGGAGAACATCAGGTAGGTTTTAGGGTGTCTTTGGGGTGGATCTATGGTTTTGGGGGATTTTCTTCCAGTTTTGGTGGTGATGCCGTTCTTGTTTGGGGTGTTTTTGACGTTTTTGGGGTCTCTGTTGGGTTCTGTTTGGGTTCTCGTTTGTCATCGTGTTGGAAAAGGGTAAATTGTGTTTTTTGGAGAACATCAGGTAGGTTTAGGGTGGTTTTGGGGTGGATCTATGGTTTTGTGGGATTTTCTTCCAGTTTTGGGGGTGATGCCGATATTTTTTTGGGGTGTTTTTTACGTGTTTTGGGGTCTCCATTAGGTTTTGTTGGGTTCTTGTTTGTCATTATGTTAAATAGGAGTGGATTGTGGTTTTTGGAGAACATCAGGTAGTTTTAGGGTGGTTTTGGAGTGGATCTATGGTTTTGGGGGATTTTCTTCCAGTTTTGGTGGTGATGCCGTTCTTGTTTTGGGTGTTTTTGACGTTTTTTGGGGTCTCTGTTGGGTTCTGTTGGGTTTTCGTTGGTCATCGTGTTGGAAAAGGGTAAATTGTGGTTTTTTGGAGAACATCAGGTAGGTTTAGGGTGTCTTTGGGGGTGGATCTATGGTTTGGGGGATTTTCTTCCAGTTTTGGGGGTGATGCCGTTCTTGTTTGGGGTGTTTTTTGACGTTTTTTTGGGGTCTCTGTTGGGTTCTGTTGGGTTCTCGTTGTTCATCGTGTTGGAAAAGGGTAAATTGTGGTTTTTGGAGAAGATCAGGTAGGTTTAGGGTGTCTTTGGGGTGGATCTATGGTTTTGGGGGATTTTCTTTCCAGTTTTGGGGGTGATGCCGTTCTTGTTTGGGGTGTTTTTGACGTTTTTTGGGGTCTCCGTTGGGTTTTGTTGGGTTCTCGTTGGTTATCATGGTGGAAAAGGGCAAATTGTGGTTTTTGGAGAACATCAGGTAGGTTTAGGGTGTCTTTGGGGTGGATCTATGGTTTTGGGGGATTTTCTTCCAGTTTTGGGGGTGATGCCGATATTTTTTGGGGTGTTTTTTACGTGTTTTGGGGTCTCCATTAGGTTTTGTTGGGTTCTTGTTTGTCATTATGTTAAATAGGAGTGGATTGTGGTTTTTGGAGAACATCAGGTAGGTTTAGGGTGGTTTTGGGGTGGATCTATGGTTTTGGGGGATTTTCTTCCAGTTTTGGTGGTGATGCCGTCTTGTTTGGGGTGTTTTGACGTTTTTTGGGGTCTCTGTTGGGTTCTGTTGGGTTCTCGTTGGTCATCGTGTTGGAAAAGGGTAAATTGTGGTTTTTGGAGAAGATCAGGGTAGGTTTAGGGTGTCTTTGGGGTGGATCTATGGTTTTGGGGGATTTTCTTCCAGTTTTGGTGGTGATGCCGTCCTTGTTTGGGGTGTTTTTGACGTGTTTTGGTGTCCCCATTAGGTTTTGTTGGGTTCTTGTTTGTCATTATGTTAAATAGGTGTGGATTGTGGGTTTTGGAGAACATCAGGTAGGTTTAGGGTGTCTTTGGGGTGGATCTATGGTTTTGGGGGATTTTCTTCCAGTTTTGGGGGTGATGCCGATATTTTTTGGGGTGTTTTTTACGTGTTTTGGGGTCTCCATTAGGTTTTGTTGGGTTCTTGTTTGTCATTATGTTAAATAGGAGTGGATTGTGGTTTTTGGAGAACATCAGGTAGGTTTAGGGTGGTTTTGGGGTGGATCTATGGTTTTGGCGGATTTTCTTCCAGTTTTGGGGGTGATGCCGTTCTTGTTTGGGGTGTTTTTGACGTTTTTTGGGGTCTCTGTTGGGTTCTGTTGGGTTCTCGTTGGTCATCGTGTTGGAAAAGGGTAAATTGTGTTTTTTGGAGAACATCAGGTAGGTTTAGGGTGGTTTTGGGGTGGATCTATGGTTTGGGGGATTTTCTTCCAGTTTTGGGGGTGATGCCGATATTTTTTGGGGTGTTTTTTACGTGTTTTGGGGTCTCCATTAGGTTTTGTTGGGTTCTTGTTTGTCATTATGTTAAATAGGATTGGATTGTGGGTTTTGGAGAACATCAGGTAGTTTAGGGTGGTTTTGGGGTGGATCTATGGTTTTGGGGGATTTTCTTCCAGTTTTGGGGTGATGCCGTTCTTGTTTGGGGTGTTTTTGACGTTTTTGGGGTCTCTGTTGGGTTCTGTTGGGTTCTCGTTGGTCATCGTGTTGGAAAAGGGTAAATTGTGGTTTTTGGAGAAGATCAGGTAGGTTTAGGGTGTCTTTGGGGTGGATCTATGGTTTTGGGGGATTTTCTTCCAGTTTTGGTGGTGATGCCGTTCTTGTTTGGGGTGTTTTTGACGTTTTTTGGGGTCTCTGTTGGGTTCTGTTGGGTTCTCGTTGGTCATCGTGTTGGAAAAGGGTAAATTGTGGTAAATTGTGGTTTTTGGAGAACATCAGGTAGGTTTAGGGTGTCTTTGGGGTGGATCTATGGTTTTGGGGGATTTTCTTCCAATTTTGGGGGCGATGCCATTCTTGTTTGGGGTGTTTTTGACGTTTTTTGGGGTCTCTGTTTGGTTTTGTTGGGTTCTCGTTGGTTATCATGGTGGAAAAGGGTAGTTGTGGGTTTTGGAGAAAATCAGGTAGGTTTAGGGTGGTTTTGGGGTGGATCTATGGTTTTGGGGGATTTTCTTCCAGTTTTGGGGGTGATGCCGATATTTTTTGGGGTGTTTTTTACGTGTTTTGGGTCTCCATTAGGTTTTGGTTGGGTTCTTGTTTGTCATTATGTTAAATAGGATTGGATTGTGGTTTTTGGAGAACATCAGGTAGTTTTAGGGTGGTTTTGGAGCTGGATCTATGGTTTTGGGGGATTTTCTTCCAGTTTTGGTGGTGATGCCGTTCTTGTTTGGGGTGTTTTTGACGTTTTTTGGGGTCTCTGTTTGTTCTGTTGGGTTCTCGTTGGTCATCGTGTTGGAAAAGGGTAAATTGTGGTTTTTGGAGAACATCAGGTAGGTTTAGGGTGTCTTTGGGGTGGATCTATGGTTTTGGGGGATTTTCTTCAGTTTTGGGGGTGATGCCGTTCTTGTTTGGGGTGTTTTTGACGTTTTTTGGGGTCTCTGTTGGGTTCTGTTGGGTTCTCGTTGGTCATCGTGTTGGAAAAGGGTAAATGTGGTTTTTGGAGAACATCAGGTAGGTTTAGGGTGTCTTTGGGGTGGATCTATGGTTTTGGGGGATTTTCTTCCAGTTTTGGTGGTGATGCCGTTCTTGTTTGGGGTGTTTTTGACGTTTTTGGGTCTCTGTTGGGTTCTGTTTGGTTCTCGTTGGTCATCGTGTTGGAAAAGGGTAAATTTGTGTTTTTGGAGAACATCAGGTAGGTTTAGGGTGCTTTTGGGGTGGATCTATGGTTTTGTGGGATTTTCTTCCAGTTTTGGGGGTGATGCCGATATTTTTTGGGCTGTTTTTGACGTGTTTTGGGGTCTCCATTAGGTTTTGTTGGGTTCTTGTTTGTCATTATGTTAAATAGGAGTGGATTGTGGTTTTGGAGAACATCAGGTAGGTTTAGGGTGGTTTTGGGGTGGATCTATGGTTTTGGGGGATTTTCTTCCAGTTTTTGGTGGTGATGCCGTTCTTGTTTGGGGTGTTTTTGACGTTTTTTGGGGTCTCTGTTGGGTTCTGTTGGGTTTTCGTTGGTCATCGTGTTGGAAAATGGTAAATTGTGTTTTTTGGAAGACATCAGGTAGGTTTAGGGTGGTTTTGGGGTGGATCTATGGTTTTGGGGGATTTTCTTCCAGTTTTGGGGGTGATGCCGTTCTTGTTTGGGGTGTTTTTGACGTTTTTGGGGTCTCTGTTGGGTTCTGTTGGGTTCTCGTTGGTCATCGTGTTGAAAAGGGTAAATTGTGGTTTTTGGAGACATCAGGTAGGTTTAGGGTGTCTTTGGGTGGATCTATGGTTTTGGGGGATTTTCTTCCAGTTTTGGTGGTGATGCCGTTCTTGTTTGGGGTGTTTTGACGTTTTCTGGGGTCTCCGTTGGGTTTTGTTGGGTTCTCGTTGGTTATCATGGTGGAAAAGGGTAAATTGTGGGTTTTGGAGAACATCAGGTAGGTTTAGGGTGTCTTTGGGGTGGATCTATGGTTTTGGGGGATTTTCTTCCAGTTTTGGTGGTGATGCCGTTCTTGTTTGGGGTGTTTTTGACGTTTTTTGGGGTCTCCGTTGGGTTTTGTTGGGTTTCGTTGGTTATCATGGTGGAAAAGGGTAAATTGTGGTTTTTGGAGAACATCAGGTAGGTTTAGGGTGGTTTTGGGGTGGATCTATGGTTTGGGGGATTTTCTTCCAGTTTTGGTGGTGATGCCGTTCTTGTTTGGGGTGTTTTTGACGTTTTTGGGGTCTCTGTTGGGTTCTGTTGGGTTCTCGTTGGTCATCGTGTTGGAAAATGGTAAATTGTGGTTTTTGGAGAACATTAGGTAGGTTTAGGGTGTCTTTGGGGTGGATCTATGGTTTTGGGGGATTTTCTTCCAGTTTTGGTGGTGATGCCGTTCTTGTTTGGGGTGTTTTTGACGTTTTTTTGGGGTCTCTGTTGGGTTCTGTTGGGTTCTCGTTGGTCATCGTGTTGGAAAAGGGTAAATTGTGGTTTTTGGAGAACATCAGGTAGGTTTAGGGTGTCTTTGGGGTGGATCTATGGTTTTGGGGGATTTTCTTCCAGTTTTGGGGGTGATGCCGTTCTTGTTTGGGGTGTTTTTGACGTTTTTGGGTCTCCGTTAGGTTTTGTTGGGTTCTCGTTGGTTATCATGGTGGAAAAGGGTAAATTGTGTTTTTTGGAGAACATCAGGTAGGTTTAGGGTGGTTTTGGGGTGGATCTATGGTTTTGGGGGATTTTCTTCCAGTTTTGGGGTGATGCCGATATTTTTTGGGGTGTTTTTTACGTGTTTTGGGTCTCCATTAGGTTTTGTTGGGTTCTTGTTTGTCATTATGTTAAATAGGATTGGATTGTGGTTTTTGGAGAACATCAGGTAGTTTTAGGGGTGGTTTTGGAGTGGATCTATGGTTTTGGGGGATTTTCCTTCCAGTTTTGGTGGTGATGCCGTTCTTGTTTGGGGTGTTTTTGACGTTTTTTGGGGTCTCTGTTGGGTTCTGTTGGGTTCCGTTGGTCATCGTGTTGGAAAAGGGTAAATTGTGGTTTTTGGAGAACATCAGGTAGGTTTAGGGTGTCTTTGGGGGTGGATCTATGGTTTAGGGGGATTTTCTTCCAGTTTTGGTGGTGATGCCGTTCTTGTTTGGGGTGTTTTTGACGTGTTTTGGTGTCTCCATTAGGTTTTGTTGGGTTCTTGTTTGTCATTATGTTAAATAGGTGTGGATTGTGGGTTTTGAGAACATCAGGTAGGTTTAGGGTGTCTTTGGGGTGGATCTATGGTTTTGGGGGATTTTCTTCCAGTTTTGGTGGTGATGCCGTTCTTGTTTGGGGTGTTTTTGACGTTTTTTGGGGTCTCCGTTGGGTTTTGTTGGGTTCTCGTTGGTTATCATGGTGGAAAAGGGTAAATTGTGGTTTTTGGAGAACATCAGGTAGTTTTAGGGTGGTTTTGGGGTGGATCTATGGTTTTGGGGGATTTTCTTCCAGTTTTGGTGGTGATGCCGTTCTTGTTTGGGTGTTTTTGACGTTTTTGGGGTCTCTGTTGGGTTCTGTTGGGTTCTCGTTGGTCATCGTGTTGGAAAAGGGTAAATTGTGGTTTTTGGAGAACATCAGGTAGGTTTAGGGTGGTTTTGGGGTGGATCTATGGTTTTGGGGGATTTTCTTCCAGTTTTGGTGGTGATGCCGTTCTTGTTTGGGGTGGTTTTTGATGTTTTTTGGGGTCTCTGTTGGGTTCTGTTGGGTTCTCGTTGGTCATCGTGTTGGTAAAGGGTAAATTGTGGTTTTTGGAGAACATCAGG
This sequence comes from Aythya ferina, assembly GCF_964211825.1. Classification (NCBI taxonomy): domain Eukaryota; kingdom Metazoa; phylum Chordata; class Aves; order Anseriformes; family Anatidae; genus Aythya; species Aythya ferina. The sequence goes on along the minus strand of NW_028181183.1, from coordinate 45,848 downwards.
TAGGTTTTAGGGTGTCTTTGGGGTGGATCTATGGTTTTGGGGGATTTTCTTCCAGTTTTGGTGGTGATGCCGTTCTTGTTTGGGGGTGTTTTTGACGTTTTTTGTGGTCTCCGTTGGGGTTTTCTTGGGTTCTCGTTGGTCATCGTGTTGGAAAAGGGTAAATTGTTGTTTTGGAGAACATCAGGTAGGTTTAGGGTGTCTTTGGGGTGGATCTATGGTTTTGGGGGATTTTCTTCCATTTTGGGGGTGATGCCGATATTTTTTGGGGTGTTTTTTACGTGTTTTGGGGTCTCCATTAGGTTTTGTTGGGTTCTTGTTTGTCATTATGTTAAATAGGAGTGGATTGTGGTTTTTGGAGAACATCAGGTAGGTTGAGGGTGGTTTTGGGGTGGATCTATGGTTTTGGCGGATTTTCTTCCATTTTTGGTGGTGATGCCGTTCTTGTTTGGGGTGTTTTTGACGTTTTTTGGGGTCTCTGTTGGGTTCTGTTGGGTTCTCGTTGGTCATCGTGTTGAAAAGGGTAAATTGTGTTTTTTGGAGAACATCAGGTAGGTTTAGGGTGGTTTTGGGGTGGATCTATGGTTTGGGGGATTTTCTTCCAGTTTTGGGGGTGATGCCGATATTTTTTGGGGTGTTTTTTACGTGTTTTGGGGTCTCCATTAGGTTTTGTTGGGTTTTTGTTTGTCATTATGTTAAATAGGATTGGATTGTGGGTTTTGGAGAACATCAGGTAGTTTTAGGGTGGTTTTGGGGTGGATCTATGGTTTTGGGGGATTTTCTTCCAGTTTTGGTGGTGATGCCGTTCTTGTTTTGGGGTGTTTTTGACGTTTTTTGGGGTCTCTGTTGGGTTCTGTTGGGTTCTCGTTGGTCATCGTGTTGGAAAAGGGTAAATTGTGGTTTTTGGAGAACATCAGGTAGGTTTAGGGTGTCTTTGGGGTGGATCTATGGTTTTGGGGGATTTCTTCCAGTTTTGGTGGTGATGCCGTTCTTGTTTGGGGTGTTTTTGACGTTTTTTGGGGTCTCTGTTGGGTTCTGTTGGGTTCTCGTTGGTCATCGTGTTGGAAAAGGGTAAATTGTGGTTTTTGGAGAACATCAGGTAGGTTTAGGGTGCCTTTGGGGTGGATCTATGGTTTTGGGGGATTTTCTTCCAGTTTTGGGGGCGATGCCGTTCTTGTTTGGGGTGTTTTTGACGTTTTTTGGGGTCTCTGTTTGGTTTTGTTGGGTTCTCGTTGGTTATCATGGTGGAAAAGGGAAAATAAATTGGGTTTTGGAGAAAATCAGGTAGGTTTAGGGTGGTTTTGGGGTGGATCTATGGTTTTGGGGGATTTTCTTCCAGTTTTGGGGGTGATGCCGATATTTTTTGGGGTGTTTTTTACGTGTTTTGGGGTCTCCATTAGGTTTTGTTGGGTTCTTGTTTGTCATTATGTTAAATAGGATTGGATTGTGGTTTTTGGAGAACATCCAGGTAGTTTTAGGGTGGTTTTGGAGTGGATCTATGGTTTTGGGGGATTTTCTTCCAGTTTTGGTGGTGATGCCGTTCTTGTTTGGGGTGTTTTTGACGTTTTTTGGGTCTCTGTTGGGTTCTGTTGGGTTCTCGTTGGTCATCGTGTTGGAAAATGGTAAATTGTGGTTTTTGGAGAACATCAGGTAGTTTTAGGGTGTCTTTGGGTGGATCTATGGTTTTGTGGGATTTTCTTCCAGTTTTGGGGGTGATGCCGTTCTTGTTTGGGGTGTTTTTGACGTTTTTTGGGGTCTCTGTTGGGTTCTGTTGGGTTCTCGTTGGTCATCGTGTTGGAAAAGGTAAATTGTGTTTTTTGGAGAACATCAGGTAGGTTTAGGGTGTCTTTTGGGGTGGATCTATGGTTTTGGGGGGATTTTCTTCCAGTTTTGGTGGTGATGCCGTTCTTGTTTGGGGTGTTTTGACGTTTTTTGGGGTCTCTGTTGGGTTCTGTTTGGTTCTCGTTTGTCATCGTGTTGGAAAAGGGTAAATTGTGTTTTTGGGAGAACATCAGGTAGGTTTAGGGTGGTTTTGGGGTGGATCTATGGTTTTGGGGGATTTTCTTCCAGTTTTGGGGGTGATGCCGATATTTTTTGGGGTGTTTTTTACGTGTTTTGGGGTCTCCATTAGGTTTTGTTGGGTTCTTGTTTGTCATTATGTTAAATAGGAGTGGATTGTGGTTTTTGGAGAACATCAGGTAGGTTTAGGGTGGTTTTGGGGTGGATCTATGGTTTTGGGGATTTTCTTCCAGTTTTGGTGGTGATGCCGTTCTTGTTTGGGGTGTTTTTGACGTTTTTTGGGGTCTCTGTTGGGTTCTGTTGGGTTCTCGTTGGTCATCGTGTTGGAAAAGGGTAAATTGTGGTTTTTGGAGAACATCAGGTAGGTTTAGGGTGGTTTTGGGGTGGATCTATGGTTTGGGGGATTTTCTTCCAGTTTTGGGGGTGATGCCGTTCTTGTTGGGGTGTTTTTGACGTTTTTTGGGTCTCTGTTGGGTTCTGTTGGGTTCTCGTTGGTCATCGTGTTGGTAAAGGGTAAATTGTGGTTTTTGGAGAACATCAGGTAGGTTTAGGGTGTCTTTGGGGTGGATCTATGGTTTTGGGGGATTTTCTTCCAGTTTTGGTGGTGATGCCGTTCTTGTTTGGGGTGTTTTTGACGTTTTTTGTGGTCTCCGTTGGGTTTTCTTGGGTTCTCGTTGGTCATCGTGTTGGAAAAGGGTAAATTGTTGTTTTGGAGAACATCAGGTAGGTTTAGGGTGTCTTTGGGTGGATCTATGGTTTTGGGGGATTTTCTTCCAGTTTTGGGGGTGATGCCGATATTTTTGGGGTGTTTTTTACGTGTTTTGGGGTCTCCATTAGGTTTTGTTGGGTTCTTGTTTGTCATTATGTTAAATAGGAGTGGATTGTGGTTTTGGAGAACATCAGGTAGGTTGAGGGTGGTTTTGGGGTGGATCTATGGTTTTGGCGGATTTTCTTCCAGTTTTGGTGGTGATGCCGTTCTTGTTTGGGGTGTTTTTGACGTTTTTTGGGGTCTCTGTTGGGTTCTGTTGGGTTCTCGTTGGTCATCCGTGTTGGAAAAGGGTAAATTGTGTTTTTTGGAGAACATCAGGTAGGTTTAGGGTGGTTTTGGGGTGGATCTATGGTTTGGGGGGATTTTCTTCCAGTTTTGGGGTGATGCCGATATTTTTTGGGTGTTTTTTACGTGTTTGGGGTCTCCATTAGGTTTGTTGGGTTTTTGTTTGTCATTATGTTAAATAGGATTGGATTGTGGTTTTTGGAGAACATCAGGTAGTTTTTTTTGGGGTGGATCTATGGTTTTGGGGGATTTTCTTCCAGTTTTGGTGGTGATGCCGTTCTTGTTTGGGGTGTTTTTGACGTTTTTTGGGGTCTCTGTTGGGTTCTGTTGGGTTCTCGTTGGTCATCGTGTTGGAAAAGGGTAAATTGTGGTTTTTGGAGAACATCAGGTAGGTTTAGGGTGTCTTTGGGGTGGATCTATGGTTTTGGGGGATTTTCTTCCAGTTTTGGTGGTGATGCCGTTCTTGTTTGGGGTGTTTTTGACGTTTTTTGGGGTCTCTGTTGGGTTCTGTTGGGTTCTCGTTGGTCATCGTGTTGGAAAAGGGTAAATTGTGGTTTTTGGAGAACATCAGGTAGGTTTAGGGTGCCTTTGGGGTGGATCTATGGTTTTGGGGGATTTTCTTCCAGTTTTGGGGGCGATGCCGTTCTTGTTTGGGGTGTTTTTGACGTTTTTTGGGGTCTCTGTTTGGTTTTGTTGGGTTCTCGTTGGTTATCATGGTGGAAAAGGGTAAATTGTGGGTTTTGGAGAAAATCAGGTAGGTTTAGGGTGGTTTTGGGGTGGATCTATGGTTTTGGGGGATTTTCTTCCAGTTTTGGGGGTGATGCCGATATTTTTTGGGGTGTTTTTTACGTGTTTTGGGGTCTCCATTAGGTTTTGTTGGGTTCTTGTTTGTCATTATGTTAAATAGGATTGGATTGTGGTTTTTGGAGAACATCAGGTAGTTTTAGGGTGGTTTTGGAGTGGATCTATGGTTTTGGGGGATTTTCTTCCAGTTTTGGTGGTGATGCCGTTCTTGTTTGGGGTGTTTTTGACGTTTTTTGGGGTCTCTGTTGGGTTCTGTTGGGTTCTCGTTGGTCATCGTGTTGGAAAAGGGTAAATTGTGGTTTTTGGAGAACATCAGGTAGTTTTAGGGTGTCTTTGGGGTGGATCTATGGTTTTGTGGGATTTTCTTCCAGTTTTGGGGGTGATGCCGTTCTTGTTTGGGGTGTTTTTGACGTTTTTTGGGGTCTCTGTTGGGTTCTGTTGGGTTCTCGTTGGTCATCGTGTTGGAAAAGGGTAAATTGTGGTTTTTGGAGAACATCAGGTAGGTTTAGGGTGTCTTTGGGGTGGATCTATGGTTTTGGGGGATTTTCTTCCAGTTTTGGTGGTGATGCCGTTCTTGTTTGGGGTGTTTTTGACGTTTTTTGGGGTCTCTGTTGGGTTCTGTTTGGTTCTCGTTTGTCATCGTGTTGGAAAAGGGTAAATTGTGTTTTTTGGAGAACATCAGGTAGGTTTAGGGTGGTTTTGGGGTGGATCTATGGTTTTGGGGGATTTTCTTCCAGTTTTGGGGGTGATGCCGATATTTTTGGGGTGTTTTTTACGTGTTTTGGGGTCTCCATTAGGTTTTGTTGGGTTCTTGTTTGTCATTATGTTAAATAGGAGTGGATTGTGGTTTTTGGAGAACATCAGGTAGGTTTAGGGTGGTTTTGGGGTGGATCTATGGTTTTGGGGGATTTTCTTCCAGTTTTGGTGGTGATGCCGTTCTTGTTTGGGGTGTTTTTGACGTTTTTTGGGGTCTCTGTTGGGTTCTGTTGGGTTCTCGTTGGTCATCGTGTTGGAAAATGGTAAATTGTGGTTTTTGGAGAACATTAGGTAGGTTTAGGGTGTCTTTGGGGTGGATCTATGGTTTTGGGGGATTTTCTTCCAGTTTTGGTGGTGATGCCGTTCTTGTTTGGGGTTTTTTTGACGTTTTTTGGGGTCTCTGTTGGGTTCTGTTGGGTTCTCGTTGGTCATCGTGTTGGAAAAGGGTAAATTGTGGTTTTGGAGAACATCAGGTAGGTTTAGGGTGTCTTTGGGTGGATCTATGGTTTTGTGGGATTTTCTTCCAGTTTTGGGGGTGATGCCGTTCTTGTTTGGGGTGTTTTTGACGTTTTTTGGGGTCTCCGTTAGGTTTGTTGGGTTCTCGTTGGTTATCATGGTGGAAAAGGGTAAATTGTGGGTTTTTGGAGAACATCAGGTAGGGTTTAGGGTGGTTTTGGGGTGGATCTATGGTTTTGGGGGATTTTCTTCCAGTTTTGGGGGTGATGCCGATATTTTTGGGGTGTTTTTTACGTGTTTTGGGGTCTCCATTAGGTTTTGTTGGGTTCTTGTTTGTCATTATGTTAAATAGGATTGGATTGTGGTTTTGGAGAACATCAGGTAGTTTTAGGGTGGTTTTGGAGTGGATCTATGGTTTTGGGGGATTTTCTTCCAGTTTTGGTGGTGATGCGTTCTTGTTTGGGGTGTTTTTGACGTTTTTTGGGGTCTCTGTTGGGTTTCTGTTGGGTTCTCGTTGGTCATCGTGTTGGAAAAGGGTAAATTGTGGTTTTTGGAGAACATCAGGGTAGGTTTAGGGTGTCTTTGGGGTGGATCTATGGTTTAGGGGGATTTTCTTCCAGTTTTGGGGGTGATGCCGTTCTTGTTTGGGGTGTTTTTGACGTGTTTTGGTGTCTCCATTAGGTTTTGTTGGGTTCTTGATTGTCATTATGTTAAATAGGTGTGGATTGTGGGTTTTGGAGAACATCAGGTAGGTTTAGGGTGTCTTTGGGGTGGATCTATGGTTTTGGGGGATTTTCTTCCAGTTTTGGTGGTGATGCCGTTCTTGTTTGGGGTGTTTTTGACGTGTTTTGGGGTCTCTGTTGGGTTCTGTTTGGTTCTCGTTTGTCATCGTGTTGGAAAAGGGTAAATTGTGTTTTTTGGAGAACATCAGGTAGGTTTAGGGTGGTTTTGGGGTGGATCTATGGTTTTGTGGGATTTTCTTCCAGTTTTTGGGGGTGATGCCGATATTTTTTGGGCTGTTTTTGACGTGTTTTGGGGTCTCCATTAGGTTTTGTTGGGTTCTTGTTTGTCATTATGTTAAATAGGAGTGGATTGTGGTTTTTGGAGAACATCAGGTAGGTTTAGGGTGGTTTTGGGGTGGAATCTATGTTTTGGGGGATTTTCTTCCAGTTTTGGTGGTGATGCCGTTCTTGTTTGGGGTGTTTTTGACGTTTTTTTGGGGTCTCTGTTGGGTTCTGTTGGGTTTTCGTTGGTCATCGTGTTGGAAATGGTAAATTGTGGTTTTTGGAGAACATCAGGTAGGTTTAGGTGTCTTTGGGGTGGATCTATGGTTTTGGGGATTTTCTTCCAGTTTTGGGGGTGATGCCGTTCTTGTTTGGGGTGTTTTTGACGTTTTTTGGGGTCTCTGTTGGGTTCTGTTGGGTTCTCGTTGGTCATCGTGTTGGAAAAGGGTAAATTGTGGTTTTTGGAGAACATCAGGTAGGTTTAGGGTGTCTTTGGGGTGGATCTATGGTTTTGGGGGATTTTCTTCCAGTTTTGGGGGTGATGCCGTTCTTGTTTGGGGTGTTTTTGACGTTTTTGGGGTCCTCCGTTGGGTTTTGTTGGGTTCTCGTTGGTTATCATGGTGGAAAAGGGTAAATTGTGGTTTTTGGAGAACATCAGGTAGGTTTAGGGTGTCTTTGGGGTGGATCTATGGTTTTGGGGGATTTTCTTCCAGTTTTGGGGGCGATGCCGTTCTTGTTTGGGGTGTTTTTTACGTGTTTTGGGGTCTCCATTAGGTTTTGTTGGGTTCTTGAGTGTCATTATGTTAAATAGGTGTGGATTGTGGGTTTTGGAGAACATCAGGTAGGTTTAGGGTGTCTTTGGGGTGGATCTATGGTTTTGGGAGATTTTCTTCCAGTTTTGGTGGTGATGCCGTTCTTGTTTGGGGTGTTTTTGACGTTTTTTGGAGTCTCTGTTGGGTTCTGTTTGGTTCTCGTTTGTCATCGTGTTGGAAAAGGGTAAATTGTGTTTTTTGGAGAACATCAGGTAGGTTTAGGGTGGTTTTGGGGTGGATCTATGGTTTTGTGGATTTTCTTCCAGTTTTGGGGGTGATGCCGATATTTTTTGGGCTGTTTTTTACGTGTTTTGGGGTCTCCATTAGGTTTTGTTGGGTTCTTGTTTGTCATTATGTTAAATAGGAGTGGATTGTGGTTTTTGGAGAACATCAGGTAGTTTTAGGGTGGTTTTGGGGTGGATCTATGGTTTTGGGGGATTTTCTTCCAGTTTTGGTGGTGATGCCGTTCTTGTTTGGGGTGTTTTTGACGTTTTTTGGGGTCTCTGTTGGGTTCTGTTGGGTTCTCGTTGGTCATCGTGTTGGAAAAGGGTAAATTGTGGTTTTTGGAGAACATCAGGTAGGTTTAGGGTGTCTTTGGGGTGGATCTATGGTTTTGGGGGATTTTCTTCCAGTTTTGGTGGTGATGCCGTTCTTGTTTGGGGTGTTTTTGACGTGTTTTGGTGTCTCCATTAGGTTTTGTTGGGTTCTTGTTTGTCATTATGTTAAATAGGTGTGGATTGTGGGTTTTGGAGAACATCAGGTAGGTTTAGGGTGGTTTTGGGGTGGATCTATGGTTTTGGGGGATTTTCTTCCAGTTTTGGGGGTGATGCCGATATTTTTTGGGGTGTTTTTTACGTGTTTTGGGGTCTCCATTAGGTTTTGTTGGGTTCTTGTTTGTCATTATGTTAAATAGGAGTGGATTGTGGTTTTTGGAGAACATCAGGTAGGTTTAGGGTGGTTTTGGGGTGGATCTATGGTTTTGGCGGATTTTCTTCCAGTTTTGGGGGTGATGCCGTTCTTGTTTGGGGTGTTTTTGACGTTTTTTGGGGTCTCTGTTGGGTTCTGTTGGGTTCTCGTTGGTCATCGTGTTGGAAAAGGGTAAATTGTGTTTTTTGGAGAACATCAGGTAGGTTTAGGGTGGTTTTGGGGTGGATCTATGGTTTGGGGGGATTTTCTTCCAGTTTTGGGGGTGATGCCGATATTTTTTGGGGTGTTTTTTACGTGTTTTGGGGTCTCCATTAGGTTTTGTTGGGTTCTTGTTTGTCATTATGTTAAATAGGATTGGATTGTGGGTTTTGGAGAACATCAGGTAGTTTTAGGGTGGTTTTGGAGTGGATCTATGGTTTTGGGGGATTTTCTTCCAGTTTTGGGGGTGATGCCGTTCTTGTTTGGGGTGTTTTTGACGTTTTTTGGGGTCTCTGTTGGGTTCTGTTGGGTTCTCGTTGGTCATCGTGTTGGAAAAGGGTAAATTGTGGTTTTTGGAGAACATCAGGTAGGTTTAGGGTGTCTTTGGGGTGGATCTATGGTTTTGGGGGATTTTCTTCCAATTTTGGGGGCGATGCCATTCTTGTTTGGGGTGTTTTTGACGTTTTTTGGGGTCTCTGTTTGGTTTTGTTGGGTTCTCGTTGGTTATCATGGTGGAAAAGGGTAAGTTGTGGTTTTTGGAGAACATCAGGTAGGTTTAGGGTGTCTTTGGGGTGGATCTATGGTTTTGGGGATTTTCTTCCAGTTTTGGGGGTGATGCCGATATTTTTTGGGGTGTTTTTTACGTGTTTTGGGGTCTCCATTAGGTTTTGTTGGGTTCTTGTTTGTCATTATGTTAAATAGGATTGGATTGTGGTTTTTGGAGAACATCAGGTAGTTTTAGGGTGGTTTTGGAGTGGATCTATGGTTTTGGGGGATTTTCTTCCAGTTTTGGTGGTGATGCCGTTCTTGTTTGGGGTGTTTTTGACGTTTTTTGGGGTCTCTGTTGGGTTCTGTTGGGTTCTCGTTGGTCATCGTGTTGGAAAAGGGTAAATTGTGGTTTTTGGAGAACATCAGGTAGGTTTAGGGTGTCTTTGGGGTGGATCTATGGTTTTGGGGGATTTTCTTCCAGTTTTGGGGGTGATGCCGTTCTTGTTTGGGGTGTTTTTGACGTTTTTTGGGGTCTCTGTTGGGTTCTGTTGGGTTCTCGTTGGTCATCGTGTTGGAAAAGGGTAAATTGTGGTTTTTGGAGAACATCAGGTAGGTTTAGGGTGTCTTTGGGGTGGATCTATGGTTTTGGGGGATTTTCTTCCAGTTTTGGTGGTGATGCCGTTCTTGTTTGGGGTGTTTTTGACGTTTTTTGGGGTCTCTGTTGGGTTCTGTTTGGTTCTCGTTGGTCATCGTGTTGGAAAAGGGTAAATTGTGTTTTTTGGAGAACATCAGGTAGGTTTAGGGTGGTTTTGGGGTGGATCTATGGTTTTGTGGGATTTTCTTCCAGTTTTGGGGGTGATGCCGATATTTTTTGGGCTGTTTTTTACGTGTTTTGGGGTCTCCATTAGGTTTTGTTGGGTTCTTGTTTGTCATTATGTTAAATAGGAGTGGATTGTGGTTTTTGGAGAACATCAGGTAGGTTTAGGGTGGTTTTGGGGTGGATCTATGGTTTTGGGGGATTTTCTTCCAGTTTTGGTGGTGATGCCGTTCTTGTTTGGGGTGTTTTTGACGTTTTTTGGGGTCTCTGTTGGGTTCTGTTGGGTTTTCGTTGGTCATCGTGTTGGAAAATGGTAAATTGTGGTTTTTGGATAACATCAGGTAGGTTTAGGGTGTCTTTGGGGTGGATCTATGGTTTTGGGGGATTTTCTTCCAGTTTTGGTGGTGATGCCGTTCTTGTTTGGGGTGTTTTTGACGTTTTTTGGGGTCTCTGTTGGGTTCTGTTGGGTTCTCGTTGGTCATCGTGTTGGAAAAGGGTAAATTGTGGTTTTTGGAGAACATCAGGTAGGTTTAGGGTGTCTTTGGGGTGGATCTATGGTTTTGGGGGATTTTCTTCCAGTTTTGGTGGTGATGCCGTTCTTGTTTGGGGTGTTTTTGACGTTTTTTGGGGTCTCTGTTGGGTTTTGTTGGGTTCTCGTTGGTTATCATGGTGGAAAAGGGTAAATTGTGGGTTTTGGAGAACATCAGGTAGGTTTAGGCTGTCTTTGGGGTGGATCTATGGTTTTGGGGGATTTTCTTCCAGTTTTGGGGGTGATGCCGATATTTTTTGGGGTGTTTTTTACGTGTTTTGGGGTCTCCATTAGGTTTTGTTGGGTTCTTGTTTGTCATTATGTTAAATAGGATTGGATTGTGGTTTTTGGAGAACATCAGGTAGGTTTAGGGTGGTTTTGGGGTGGATCTATGGTTTTGGGGGATTTTCTTCCAGTTTTGGTGGTGATGCCGTTCTTGTTTGGGGTGTTTTTGACGTTTTTTGGGGTCTCTGTTGGGTTCTGTTGGGTTCTCGTTGGTCATCGTGTTGGAAAATTGTAAATTGTGGTTTTTGGAGAACATCAGGTAGGTTTAGGGTGTCTTTGGGGTGGATCTATGGTTTTGGGGGATTTTCTTCCAGTTTTGGTGGTGATGCCGTTCTTGTTTGGGGTGTTTTTGACGTGTTTTGGTGTCTCCATTAGGTTTTGTTGGGTTCTTGTTTGTCATTATGTTAAATAGGTGTGGATTGTGGGTTTTGGAGAACATCAGGTAGGTTTAGGGTGTCTTTGGGGTGGATCTATGGTTTTGGGGGATTTTCTTCCAGTTTTGGTGGTGATGCCGTTCTTGTTTGGGGTGTTTTTGACGTTTTTTTGGGGTCTCCGTTGGGTTTTGTTGGGTTCTCGTTGGTTATCATGGTGGAAAAGGGTAAATTGTGGTTTTTGGAGAACATCAGGTAGGTTTAGGGTGGTTTTGGGGTGGATCTATGGTTTTGGGGGATTTTCTTCCAGTTTTGGTGGTGATGCCGTTCTTGTTTGGGGTGTTTTTGACGTTTTTTGGGGTCTCTGTTGGGTTCTGTTGGGTTCTCGTTGGTCATCGTGTTGGAAAAGGGTAAATTGTGGTTTTTGGAGAACATTAGGTAGGTTTAGGGTGTCTTTGGGGTGGATCTATGGTTTTGGGGGATTTTCTTCCAGTTTTGGGGGTGATGCCGATATTTTTTGGGGTGTTTTTTACGTGTTTTGGGGTCTCCATTAGGTTTTGTTTGGTTCTTGTTTGTCATTATGTTAAATAGGATTGGATTGTGGTTTTTGGAGAACATCAGGTAGGTTTAGGGTGGTTTTGGGGTGGATCTATGGTTTTGGGGGATTTTCTTCCAGTTTTGGTGGTGATGCCGTTCTTGTTTGGGGTGTTTTTGACGTTTTTTGGGGTCTCTGTTGGGTTCTGTTGGGTTCTCGTTGGTCATCGTGTTGGAAAATTGTAAATTGTGGTTTTTGGAGAACATCAGGTAGGTTTAGGGTGTCTTTGGGGTGGATCTATGGTTTTGGGGGATTTTCTTCCAGTTTTGGTGGTGATGCCGTTCTTGTTTGGGGTGTTTTTGACGTGTTTTTGGTGTCTCCATTAGGTTTTGTTGGGTTCTTGTTTGTCATTATGTTAAATAGGTGTGGATTGTGGGTTTTGGAGAACATCAGGTAGGTTTAGGGTGTCTTTGGGGTGGATCTATGGTTTTGGGGGATTTTCTTCCAGTTTTGGGGGTGATGCCGTTCTTGTTTGGGGTGTTTTTGACGTTTTTTGGGGTCTCCGTTGGGTTTTGTTGGGTTCTCGTTGGTTATCATGGTGGAAAAGGGTAAATTGTGGTTTTTGGAGAACATCAGGTAGGTTTAGGGTGGTTTTGGGGTGGATCTATGGTTTTGTGGGATTTTCTTCCAGTTTTGGTGGTGATGCCGTTCTTGTTTGGGGTGTTTTTGACGTTTTTTGGGGTCTCTGTTGGGTTCTGTTGGGTTCTCGTTGGTCATCGTGTTGGAAAATGGTAAATTGTGGTTTTTGGAGAACATTAGGTAGGTTTAGGGTGTCTTTGGGGTGGATCTATGGTTTTGGGGGATTTTCTTCCAGTTTTGGTGGTGATGCCGTTCTTGTTTGGGGTGTTTTTGACGTTTTTTGGGGTCTCTGTTGGGTTCTGTTGGGTTCTCGTTGGTCATCGTGTTGGAAAAGGGTAAATTGTGGTTTTTGGAGAAGATCAGGTAGGTTTAGGGTGTCTTTGGGGTGGATCTATGGTTTTGGGGGATTTTCTTCCAGTTTTGGTGGTGATGCCGTTCTTGTTTGGGGTGTTTTTGACGTTTTTTGGGGTCTCCGTTAGGTTTTGTTGGGTTCTCGTTGGTTATCATGGTGGAAAAGGGTAAATTGTGTTTTTTGGAGAACATCAGGTAGGTTTAGGGTGGTTTTGGGGTGGATCTATGGTTTTGGGGGATTTTCTTCCAGTTTTGGGGGTGATGCCGATATTTTTTGGGGTGTTTTTTACGTGTTTTGTGGTCTCCATTAGGTTTTGTTGGGTTCTTGTTTGTCATTATGTTAAATAGGATTGGATTGTGGTTTTTGGAGAACATCAGGTAGTTTTAGGGTGGTTTTGGAGTGGATCTATGGTTTTGGGGGATTTTCTTCCAGTTTTGGTGGTGATGCCGTTCTTGTTTGGGGTGTTTTTGACGTTTTTTGGGGTCTCTGTTGGGTTCTGTTGGGTTCTCGTTGGTCATCGTGTTGGAAAAGGGTAAATTGTGGTTTTTGGAGAACATCAGGTAGGTTTAGGGTGTCTTTGGGGTGGATCTATGGTTTTGGGGGATTTTCTTCCAGTTTTGGTGGTGATGCCGTTCTTGTTTGGGGTGTTTTTGACGTGTTTTGGTGTCTCCATTAGGTTTTGTTGGGTTCTTGTTTGTCATTATGTTAAATAGGTGTGGATTGTGGGTTTTGGAGAACATCAGGTAGGTTTAGGGTGTCTTTGGGGTGGATCTATGGTTTTGGGGGATTTTCTTCCAGTTTTGGTGGTGATGCCGTTCTTGTTTGGGGTGTTTTTGACGTTTTTTGGGGTCTCCGTTGGGTTTTGTTGGGTTCTCGTTGGTTATCATGGTGGAAAAGTGTAAATTGTGGTTTTTGGAGAACATCAGGTAGTTTTAGGGTGGTTTTGGGGTGGATCTATGGTTTTGGGGATTTTCTTCCAGTTTTGGGGGTGATGCCGTTCTTGTTTGGGGTGTTTTTGACGTTTTTTGGGGTCTCTGTTGGGTTCTGTTGGGTTCTCGTTGGTCATCGTGTTGGAAAAGGGTAAATTGTGGTTTTTGGAGAAGATCAGGTAGGTTTAGGGTGGTTTTGGGGTGGATCTATGGTTTTGGGGGATTTTCTTCCAGTTTTGGTGGTGATGCCGTTCTTGTTTGGGGTGTTTTTGACGTTTTTTGGGGTCTCTGTTGGGTTCTGTTGGGTTTCTCGTTGGTCATCGTGTTGGAAAAGGGTAAATTGTGGTTTTTGGAGAACATCAGGTAGGTTTAGGGTGTCTTTGGGGTGGATCTATGGTTTTGGGGGATTTTCTTCCAGTTTTGGTGGTGATGCCGTTCTTGTTTGGGGTGTTTTTGACGTTTTTTGGGGTCTCCGTTGGGTTTTGTTGGGTTCTCGTTGGTTATCATGGTGGAAAAGGGTAAATTGTGGTTTTTGGAGAACATCAGGTAGGTTTAGGGTGGTTTTGGGGTGGATCTATGGTTTTGGGGGATTTTCTTCCAGTTTTGGTGGTGATTTTTGACGTTTTTTGGGGTCTCTGTTGGGTTCTGTTGGGTTCTCGTTGGTCATCGTGTTGGAAAAGGGTAAATTGTGGTTTTTGGAGAACATTAGGTAGGTTTAGGGTGTCTTTGGGGTGGATCTATGGTTTTGGGGGATTTTCTTCCAGTTTTGGGGGTGATGCCGATATTTTTTGGGGTGTTTTTTACGTGTTTTGGGGTCTCCATTAGGTTTTGTTTGGTTCTTGTTTGTCATTATGTTAAATAGGATTGGATTGTGGTTTTTGGAGAACATCAGGTAGGTTTAGGGTGGTTTTGGGGTGGATCTATGGTTTTGGGGGATTTTCTTCCAGTTTTGGTGGTGATGCCGTTCTTGTTTGGGGTGTTTTTGACGTTTTTTGGGGTCTCTGTTGGGTTCTGTTGGGTTCTCGTTGGTCATCGTGTTGGAAAATTGTAAATTGTGGTTTTTGGAGAACATCAGGTAGGTTTAGGGTGTCTTTGGGGTGGATCTATGGTTTTGGGGGATTTTCTTCCAGTTTTGGTGGTGATGCCGTTCTTGTTTGGGGTGTTTTTGACGTGTTTTGGTGTCTCCATTAGGTTTTGTTGGGTTCTTGTTTGTCATTATGTTAAATAGGTGTGGATTGTGGGTTTTGGAGAACATCAGGTAGGTTTAGGGTGTCTTTGGGGTGGATCTATGGTTTTGGGGATTTTCTTCCAGTTTTGGGGGTGATGCCGTTCTTGTTTGGGGTGTTTTTGACGTTTTTTGGGGTCTCCGTTGGGTTTTGTTGGGTTCTCGTTGGTTATCATGGTGGAAAAGGGTAAATTGTGGTTTTTGGAGAACATCAGGTAGGTTTAGGGTGGTTTTGGGGTGGATCTATGGTTTTGTGGGATTTTCTTCCAGTTTTGGTGGTGATGCCGTTCTTGTTTGGGGTGTTTTTGACGTTTTTTGGGGTCTCTGTTGGGTTCTGTTGGGTTCTCGTTGGTCATCGTGTTGGAAAATGGTAAATTGTGGTTTTTGGAGAACATTAGGTAGGTTTAGGGTGTCTTTGGGGTGGATCTATGGTTTTGGGGGATTTTCTTCCAGTTTTGGTGGTGATGCCGTTCTTGTTTGGGGTGTTTTTGACGTTTTTTGGGGTCTCTGTTGGGTTCTGTTGGGTTCTCGTTGGTCATCGTGTTGGAAAAGGGTAAATTGTGGTTTTTGGAGAAGATCAGGTAGGTTTAGGGTGTCTTTGGGGTGGATCTATGGTTTTGGGGGATTTTCTTCCAGTTTTGGTGGTGATGCCGTTCTTGTTTGGGGTGTTTTTGACGTTTTTTGGGGTCTCCGTTAGGTTTTGTTGGGTTCTCGTTGGTTATCATGGTGGAAAAGGGTAAATTGTGTTTTTTGGAGAACATCAGGTAGGTTTAGGGTGGTTTTGGGGTGGATCTATGGTTTTGGGGGATTTTCTTCCAGTTTTGGGGGTGATGCCGATATTTTTTGGGGTGTTTTTTACGTGTTTTGTGGTCTCCATTAGGTTTTGTTGGGTTCTTGTTTGTCATTATGTTAAATAGGATTGGATTGTGGTTTTTGGAGAACATCAGGTAGTTTTAGGGTGGTTTTGGAGTGGATCTATGGTTTTGGGGGATTTTCTTCCAGTTTTGGTGGTGATGCCGTTCTTGTTTGGGGTGTTTTTGACGTTTTTTGGGGTCTCTGTTGGGTTCTGTTGGGTTCTCGTTGGTCATCGTGTTGGAAAAGGGTAAATTGTGGTTTTTGGAGAACATCAGGTAGGTTTAGGGTGTCTTTGGGGTGGATCTATGGTTTTGGGGGATTTTCTTCCAGTTTTGGTGGTGATGCCGTTCTTGTTTGGGGTGTTTTTGACGTGTTTTGGTGTCTCCATTAGGTTTTGTTGGGTTCTTGTTTGTCATTATGTTAAATAGGTGTGGATTGTGGGTTTTGGAGAACATCAGGTAGGTTTAGGGTGTCTTTGGGGTGGATCTATGGTTTTGGGGGATTTTCTTCCAGTTTTGGTGGTGATGCCGTTCTTGTTTGGGGTGTTTTTGACGTTTTTTGGGGTCTCCGTTGGGTTTTGTTGGGTTCTCGTTGGTTATCATGGTGGAAAAGTGTAAATTGTGGTTTTTGGAGAACATCAGGTAGTTTTAGGGTGGTTTTGGGGTGGATCTATGGTTTTGGGGGATTTTCTTCCAGTTTTGGGGGTGATGCCGTTCTTGTTTGGGGTGTTTTTGACGTTTTTTGGGGTCTCTGTTGGGTTCTGTTGGGTTCTCGTTGGTCATCGTGTTGGAAAAGGGTAAATTGTGGTTTTTGGAGAACATCAGGTAGGTTTAGGGTGTCTTTGGGGTGGATCTATGGTTTTGGGGGATTTTCTTCCAGTTTTGGTGGTGATGCCGTTCTTGTTTGGGGTGTTTTTGACGTTTTTTGGGGTCTCTGTTGGGTTCTGTTTGGTTCTCGTTTGTCATCGTGTTGGAAAAGGGTAAATTGTGTTTTTTGGAGAACATCAGGTAGGTTTAGGGTGGTTTTGGGGTGGATCTATGGTTTTGTGGGATTTTCTTCCAGTTTTGGGGGTGATGCCGATATTTTTTGGGCTGTTTTTTACGTGTTTTGGGGTCTCCATTAGGTTTTGTTGGGTTCTTGTTTGTCATTATGTTAAATAGGAGTGGATTGTGGTTTTTGGAGAACATCAGGTAGGTTTAGGGTGGTTTTGGGGTGGATCTATGGTTTTGGGGGATTTTCTTCCAGTTTTGGTGGTGATGCCGTTCTTGTTTGGGGTGTTTTTGACGTTTTTTGGGGTCTCTGTTGGGTTCTGTTGGGTTTTCGTTGGTCATCGTGTTGGAAAATGGTAAATTGTGGTTTTTGGATAACATCAGGTAGGTTTAGGGTGTCTTTGGGGTGGATCTATGGTTTTGGGGGATTTTCTTCCAGTTTTGGGGGTGATGCCGTTCTTGTTTGGGGTGTTTTTGACGTTTTTTGGGGTCTCTGTTGGGTTCTGTTGGGTTCTCGTTGGTCATCGTGTTGGAAAAGGGTAAATTGTGGTTTTTGGAGAACATCAGGTAGGTTTAGGGTGTCTTTGGGGTGGATCTATGGTTTTGGGGGATTTTCTTCCAGTTTTGGTGGTGATGCCGTTCTTGTTTGGGGTGTTTTTGACGTTTTTTGGGGTCTCCGTTGGGTTTTGTTGGGTTCTCGTTGGTTATCATGGTGGAAAAGGGCAAATTGTGGGTTTTGGAGAACATCAGGTAGGTTTAGGGTGTCTTTGGGGGTGGATCTATGGTTTTGGGGGATTTTCTTCCAGTTTTGGGGGTGATGCCGATATTTTTTGGGGTGTTTTTTACGTGTTTTGGGGTCTCCATTAGGTTTTGTTGGGTTCTTGTTTGTCATTATGTTAAATAGGATTGGATTGTGGTTTTTGGAGAACATCAGGTAGGTTTAGGGTGGTTTTGGGGTGGATCTATGGTTTTGGGGGATTTTCTTCCAGTTTTGGTGGTGATGCCGTTCTTGTTTGGGGTGTTTTTGACGTTTTTTGGGGTCTCTGTTGGGTTCTGTTGGGTTCTCGTTGGTCATCGTGTTGGAAAATTGTAAATTGTGGTTTTTGGAGAACATCAGGTAGGTTTAGGGTGTCTTTGGGGTGGATCTATGATTTTGGGGGATTTTCTTCCAGTTTTGGTGGTGATGCCGTTCTTGTTTGGGGTGTTTTTGACGTGTTTTGGTGTCTCCATTAGGTTTTGTTGGGTTCTTGTTTGTCATTATGTTAAATAGGTGTGGATTGTGGGTTTTGGAGAACATCAGGTAGGTTTAGGGTGTCTTTGGGGTGGATCTATGGTTTTGGGGGATTTTCTTCCAGTTTTGGTGGTGATGCCGTTCTTGTTTGGGGTGTTTTTGACGTTTTTTGGGGTCTCCGTTGGGTTTTGTTGGGTTCTCGTTGGTTATCATGGTGGAAAAGGGTAAATTGTGGTTTTTGGAGAACATCAGGTAGGTTTAGGGTGGTTTTGGGGTGGATCTATGGTTTTGGGGGATTTTCTTCCTGTTTTGGTGGTGATGCCGTTCTTGTTTGGGGTGTTTTTGACGTTTTTTGGGGTCTCTGTTGGGTTCTGTTGGGTTCTCGTTGGTCATCGTGTTGGAAAATGGTAAATTGTGGTTTTTGGAGAACATTAGGTAGGTTTAGGGTGTCTTTGGGGTGGATCTATGGTTTTGGGGGATTTTCTTCCAGTTTTGGGGGTGATGCCGATATTTTTTGGGGTGTTTTTTACGTGTTTTGGGGTCTCCATTAGGTTTTGTTGGGTTCTTGTTTGTCATTATGTTAAATAGGATTGGATTGTGGTTTTTGGAGAACATCAGGTAGGTTTAGGGTGGTTTTGGGGTGGATCTATGGTTTTGGGGGATTTTCTTCCAGTTTTGGTGGTGATGCCGTTCTTGTTTGGGGTGTTTTTGACGTGTTTTGGTGTCTCCATTAGGTTTTGTTGGGTTCTTGTTTGTCATTATGTTAAATAGGTGTGGATTGTGGGTTTTGGAGAACATCAGGTAGGTTTAGGGTGTCTTTGGGGTGGATCTATGATTTTGGGGGATTTTCTTCCAGTTTTGGTGGTGATGCCGTTCTTGTTTGGGGTGTTTTTGACGTTTTTTGGGGTCTCCGTTGGGTTTTGTTGGGTTCTCGTTGGTTATCATGGTGGAAAAGGGTAAATTGTGGTTTTTGGAGAACATCAGGTAGTTTTAGGGTGGTTTTGGGGTGGATCTATGGTTTTGGGGGATTTTCTTCCAGTTTTGGGGGTGATGCCGTTCTTGTTTGGGGTGTTTTTGACGTTTTTTGGGGTCTCTGTTGGGTTCTGTTGGGTTCTCGTTGGTCATCGTGTTGGAAAAGGGTAAATTGTGGTTTTTGGAGAAGATCAGGTAGGTTTAGGGTGGTTTTGGGGTGGATCTATGGTTTTGGGGGATTTTCTTCCAGTTTTGGTGGTGATGCCGTTCTTGTTTGGGGTGTTTTTGACGTTTTTTGGGGTCTCTGTTGGGTTCTGTTGGGTTCTCGTTGGTCATCGTGTTGGAAAAGGGTAAATTGTGGTTTTTGGAGAACATCAGGTAGGTTTAGGGTGGTTTTGGGGTGGATCTATGGTTTTGGGGGATTTTCTTCCAGTTTTGGTGGTGATGCCGTTCTTGTTTGGGGTGTTTTTGACGTTTTTTGGGGTCTCCGTTGGGTTCTGTTGGGTTCTCGTTGGTCATCGTGTTGGAAAAGGGTAAATTGTGGTTTTTGGAGAAGATCAGGTAGGTTTAGGGTGTCTTTGGGGTGGATCTATGGTTTTGGGGGATTTTCTTCCAGTTTTGGTGGTGATGCCGTTCTTGTTTGGGGTGTTTTTGACGTTTTTTGGGGTCTCCGTTAGGTTTTGTTGGGTTCTCGTTGGTTATCATGGTGGAAA
The DNA here is from genome assembly GCF_964211825.1 of Aythya ferina. Lineage (NCBI taxonomy): Eukaryota > Metazoa > Chordata > Aves > Anseriformes > Anatidae > Aythya > Aythya ferina. The sequence goes on along the minus strand of NW_028181183.1, from coordinate 26,890 downwards.
AGGGTAAATTGTGTTTTTTGGAGAACATCAGGTAGGTTTAGGGTGGTTTTGGGGTGGATCTATGGTTTTGGGGGATTTTCTTCCAGTTTTGGGGGTGATGCCGATATTTTTTGGGGTGTTTTTTACGTGTTTTGTGGTCTCCATTAGGTTTTGTTGGGTTCTTGTTTGTCATTATGTTAAATAGGATTGGATTGTGGTTTTTGGAGAACATCAGGTAGTTTTAGGGTGGTTTTGGAGTGGATCTATGGTTTTGGGGGATTTTCTTCCAGTTTTGGTGGTGATGCCGTTCTTGTTTGGGGTGTTTTTGACGTTTTTTGGGGTCTCTGTTGGGTTCTGTTGGGTTCTCGTTGGTCATCGTGTTGGAAAAGGGTAAATTGTGGTTTTTGGAGAACATCAGGTAGGTTTAGGGTGTCTTTGGGGTGGATCTATGGTTTTGGGGGATTTTCTTCCAGTTTTGGTGGTGATGCCGTTCTTGTTTGGGGTGTTTTTGACGTGTTTTGGTGTCTCCATTAGGTTTTGTTGGGTTCTTGTTTGTCATTATGTTAAATAGGTGTGGATTGTGGGTTTTGGAGAACATCAGGTAGGTTTAGGGTGTCTTTGGGGTGGATCTATGGTTTTGGGGGATTTTCTTCCAGTTTTGGTGGTGATGCCGTTCTTGTTTGGGGTGTTTTTGATGTTTTTTGGGGTCTCCGTTGGGTTCTGTTGGGTTCTCGTTGGTCATCGTGTTGGAAAAGGGTAAATTGTGGGTTTTGGAGAACATCAGGTAGGTTTAGGGTGTCTTTGGGGTGGATCTATGGTTTTGGCGGATTTTCTTCAAGGTTTGGTAGTGATGCCGTTCTTGTTTGGGGTGTTTTTGACGTTTTTTGGGGTCTCCGTTGGGTTTTGTTGGGTTCTCGTTGGTTATCATGGTGGAAAAGGGTAAATTGTGGGTTTTGGAGAACATCAGGTAGGTTTAGGGTGTCTTTGGGTTGGATCTATGGTTTTGGGGGATTTTCTTCCAGTTTTGGGGGTGATGCCGATATTTTTGAGGTGTTTTTTACGTGTTTTGGGGTCTCCATTAGGTTTTGTTGGGTTTTTGTTTGTCATTATGTTATATAGGAGTGGATTGTGGGTTTTGGAGAACATCAGGTAGTTTTAGGGTGGTTTTGGGGTGGATCTATGGTTTTGGGGGATTTTCTTCCAGTTTTGGTGGTGATGCCGTTCTTGTTTGGGGTGTTTTTGACGTTTTTTGGGGTCTCTGTTGGGTTCTGTTGGGTTCTCGTTGGTCATCGTGTTGGAAAAGGGTAAATTGTGGTTTTTGGAGAAGATCAGGTAGGTTTAGGGTGTCTTTGGGGTGGATCTATGGTTTTGGGGGATTTTCTTCCAGTTTTGGGGGTGATGCCGTTCTTGTTTGGGGTATTTTTGACGTGTTTTGGTGTCTCCATTAGGTTTTGTTGTGTTCTTGTTGGTCATTATGTTAAATAGGAGTGGATTGTGGGTTTTGGAGAACATCAGGTAGGTTTAGGGTGTCTTTGGGGTGGATCTATGGTTTTGGGGGATTTTCTTCCAGTTTTGGTGGTGATGCCGTTCTTGTTTGGGGTGTTTTTGACGTTTTTTGGGGTCTCTGTTGGGTTTTGTTGGGTTCTCGTTGGTTATCATGGTGGAAAATGGTAAATTGTGGGTTTTGGAGAACATCAGGTAGGTTTAGGGTGTCTTTGGGGTGGATCTATGGTTTTGGGGGATTTTCTTCCAGTTTTGGGGGTGATGCCGATATTTTTTGGGGTGTTTTTTACGTGTTTTGGGGTCTCCATTAGGTTTTGTTGGGTTCTTGTTTGTCATTATGTTAAATAGGAGTGGATTGTGGGTTTTGGAGAACATCAGGTAGGTTTAGGGTGGTTTTGGGGTGGATCTATGGTTTTGGGGGATTTTCTTCCAGTTTTGGTGGTGATGCCGTTCTTGTTTGGGGTGTTTTTGATGTTTTTTGGGGTCTCTGTTGGGTTCTGTTGGGTTCTCGTTGGTCATCGTGTTGGAAAAGTGTAAATTGTGGTTTTTGGAGAACATCAGGTAGGTTTAGGGTGTCTTTGGGGTGGATCTATGGTTTTGGGGGATTTTCTTCCAGTTTTGGGGGTGATGCCGTTCTTGTTTGGGGTATTTTTGACGTTTTTTGGGGTCTCCGTTGGGTTTTGTTGGGTTCTCCTTGGTTATCATGGTGGAAAAGGGTTAATTGTGGGTTTTGGAAAAAATCAGGTAGGTTTAGGGTGTCTTTGTGGTGGATCTATGGTTTTGGTGTATTTTCTTCCAGTTTTGGTGGTGATCCTTTTCTTGTTTGGGGTGTTTTTGACGTGTTTTGGGGTCTCCATTAGGTTTTGTTGGGTTCTTGTTTGTCATTATGTTAAATAGGTGTGGATTGTGGGTTTTGGAGAAGATCAGGTAGGTTTAGGGTGTTTTTGGGGTGGATCTATCGTTTTGGCGTATTTTCTTCCAGTTTTGGTGGTGATGCCGTTCTTGTTTGGGGTGTTTTTGACGTGTTTTGGTGTCTCCATTAGGTTTTGTTGGGTTCTTGTTTGTCATTATGTTAAATAGGTGTGGATTGTGGTTTTTGGAGAACATCAGGTAGGTTTAGGGTGTCTTTGGGGTGGATCTATGGTTTTGGGGGATTTTCTTCCAGTTTTGGGGGTGATGCCGTTCTTGTTTGGGGTGTTTTTGACGTTTTTTGGGGTCTCCGTTGGGTTTTGTTGGGTTCTCGTTGGTTATCATGGTGGAAAAGTGTAAACTGTGGTTTTTGGAGAAGATCAGGTAGGTTTAGGGTGTCTTTGGGGTGGATCTATGGTTTTGGGGGATTTTCTTCCAGTTTTGGGGGTGATGCCGATATTTTTTGTGGTGTTTTTTACGTGTTTTGGGGTCTCCATTAGGTTTTGTTGGGTTCTTGTTTGTCATTATGTTAAATAGGAGTGGATTGTGGGTTTTGGAGAACATCAGGTAGGTTTAGGGTGGTTTTGGGGTGGATCTATGGTTTTGGGGGATTTTCTTCTAGTTTTGGTGGTGATGCCGTTCTTGTTTGGGGTGTTTTTGACGTTTTTTGGGGTCTCTGTTGGGTTCTGTTGGGTTCTCGTTGGTCATCGTGTTGGAAAAGTGTAAATTGTGGTTTTTGGAGAACATCAGGTAGGTTTAGGGTGTCTTTGGGGTGGATCTATGGTTTTGGGGGATTTTCTTCCAGTTTTGGTGGTGATGCCGTTCTTGTTTGGGGTGTTTTTGACGTGTTTTGGTGTCTCCATTAGGTTTTGTTGGGTTCTTGTTTGTCATTATGTTAAATAGGAGTGGATTGTGGGTTTTGGAGAACATCAGGTAGGTTTAGGGTGGTTTTGGGGTGGATCTATGGTTTTGGGGGATTTTCTTCCAGTTTTGGTGGTGATGCCGTTCTTGTTTGGGGTGTTTTTGACGTGTTTTGGGGTCTCCATTAGGTTTTGTTGGGTTCTTGTTTGTCATTATGTTAAATAGGAGTGGATTGTGGGTTTTGGAGAAGATCAGGTAGGTTTAGGGTGGTTTTGGGGTGGATCTATGGTTTTGGGGGATTTTTCTTCCAGTTTTGGTGGTGATGCCGTTCTTGTTTGGGGTGTTTTTGATGTTTTTTGGGGTCTCTGTTGGGTTCTGTTGGGTTCTCGTTGGTCATCGTGTTGGAAAAGGGTAAATTGTGGTTTTTGGAGAACATCAGGTAGGTTTAGGGTGTCTTTGGGGTGGATCTATGGTTTTGGGGGATTTTCTTCCAGTTTTGGTGGTGATGCCGTTCTTGTTTGGGGTGTTTTTGACGTTTTTTGGGGTCTCTGTTGGGTTCTGTTGGGTTCTCGTTGGTCATCGTGTTGGAAAAGGGTAAATTGTGGTTTTTGGAGAACATCAGGTAGGTTTAGGGTGTCTTTGGGATGGATCTATGGTTTTGGGGGATTTTCTTCCAGTTTTGGTGGTGATGCCGTTCTTGTTTGGGGTGTTTTTGACGTTTTTTGGGGTCTCCGTTGGGTTTTGTTGGGTTCTCGTTGGTTATCATGGTGGAAAAGGGTAAATTGTGGGTTTTGGAGAACATCAGGTAGGTTTAGGGTGGTTTTGGGGTGGATCTATGGTTTTGGCGTATTTTCTTCCAGTTTTGGGGGTGATGCCGATATTTTTTGGGGTGTTTTTGACGTGTTTTGGGGTCTCCATTAGGTTTTGTTGGGTTCTTGTTTGTCATTATGTTAAATAGGAGTGGATTGTGGGTTTTGGAGAACATCAGGTAGGTTTAGGGTGGTTTTGGCGTGGATCTATGGTTTTGGGGGATTTTCTTCCAGTTTTGGTGGTGATGCCGTTCTTGTTTGGGGTGTTTTTGATGTTTTTTGGGGTCTCTGTTGGGTTCTGTTGGGTTCTCGTTGGTCATCGTGTTGGAAAAGGGTAAATTGTGGGTTTTGGAGAACATCAGGTAGGTTTAGGGTGTCTTTAGGGTGGATCTATGATTTTGGGGGATTTTCTTCCAGTTTTGGTGGTGATGCCGTTCTTGTTTGGGGTGTTTTTGACTTTTTTTGGGGTCTCTGTTGGGTTCTGTTGGGTTCTCGTTGGTCATCGTGTTGGAAAAGGGTAAATTGTGGTTTTTGGAGAACATCAGGTAGGTTTAGGGTGTCTTTGGGGTGGATCTATGGTTTTGGGGGATTTTCTTCCAGTTTTGGTGGTGATGCCGTTCTTGTTTGGGGTGTTTTTGACGTTTTTTGGGGTCTCCGTTGGGTTTTGTTGGGTTCTCGTTGGTCATCGTGTTGGAAAAGGGTAAATTGTGGGTTTTGGAGAAAATCAGGTAGGTTTAGGGTGTCTTTGGGGTGGATCTATGGTTTTGGCGTATTTTCTTCCAGTTTTGGGGGTGATGCCGATATTTTTTGGGGTGTTTTTTACGTGTTTTGGGGTCTCCATTAGGTTTTGTTGGGTTCTTGTTTGTCATTATGTTAAATAGGAGTGGATTGTGGGTTTTGGAGAACATCAGGTAGTTTTAGGGTGGTTTTGGGGTGGATCTATGGTTTTGGGGGATTTTCTTCCAGTTTTGGTGGTGATGCCGTTCTTGTTTGGGGTGTTTTTGATGTTTTTTGGGGTCTCTGTTGGGTTCTGTTGGGTTCTCGTTGGTCATCGTGTTGGAAAAGGGTAAATTGTGGTTTTTGGAGAACATCAGGTAGGTTTAGGGTGTCTTTGGGGTGGATCTATGGTTTTGGTGTATTTTCTTCCAGTTTTGGGGGTGATGCCGTTCTTGTTTGGGGTGTTTTTGACGTTTTTTGGGGTCTCTGTTGGGTTCTGTTGGGTTCTCCTTGGTCATCGTGTTGGAAAAGGGTAAATTGTGGGTTTTGGAGAACATCAGGTAGGTTGAGGGTGTCTTTGGGGTGGATCTATGGTTTTGGGGGATTTTCTTCCAGTTTTGGGGGTGATGCCGTTCTTGTTTGGGGTGTTTTTGACGTTTTTTGGGGTCTCTGTTGGGTTCTGTTGGGTTCTCGTTGGTTATCATGGTGGAAAAGGGTAAATTGTGGGTTTTGGAGAACATCAGGTAGGTTTAGGGTGTCTTTGGGGTGGATCTATGGTTTTGGGGGATTTTCTTCCAGTTTTGGGGGTGATGCCGATATTTTTTGGGGTGTTTTTGACGTGTTTTGGTGTCTCCATTAGGTTTTGTTGGGTTCTTGTTTGTCATTATGTTAAATAGGAGTGGATTGTGGGTTTTGGGGAACATCAGGTAGTTTTAGGGTGGTTTTGGGGTGGATCTATGGTTTTGGGGGATTTTCTTCTAGTTTTGGTGGTGATGCCGTTCTTGTTTGGGGTGTTTTTGACGTTTTTTGGGGTCTCTGTTGGGTTCTGTTGGGTTCTCGTTGGTCATCGTGTTGGAAAAGGGTAAATTGTGGTTTTTGGAGAAGATCAGGTAGGTTTAGGGTGTCTTTGGGGTGGATCTATGGTTTTGGTGTATTTTCTTCCAGTTTTGGGGGTGATGCCGTTCTTGTTTGGGGTGTTTTTGACGTTTTTTGGGGTCTCTGTTGGGTTCTGTTGGGTTCTCCTTGGTCATCGTGTTGGAAAAGGGTAAATTGTGGGTTTTGGAGAACATCAGGTAGGTTTAGGGTGTCTTTGGGGTGGATCTATGGTTTTGGGGGATTTTCTTCCAGTTTTGGGGGTGATGCCGTTCTTGTTTGGGGTGTTTTTGACGTTTTTTGGGGTCTCTGTTGGGTTCTGTTGGGTTCTCGTTGGTTATCATGGTGGAAAAGGGTAAATTGTGGGTTTTGGAGAACATCAGGTAGGTTTAGGGTGTCTTTGGGGTGGATCTATGGTTTTGGGGGATTTTCTTCCAGTTTTGGGGGTGATGCCGATATTTTTTGGGGTGTTTTTGACGTGTTTTGGTGTCTCCATTAGGTTTTGTTGGGTTCTTGTTTGTCATTATGTTAAATAGGAGTGGATTGTGGGTTTTGGGGAACATCAGGTAGTTTTAGGGTGGTTTTGGGGTGGATCTATGGTTTTGGGGGATTTTCTTCTAGTTTTGGTGGTGATGCCGTTCTTGTTTGGGGTGTTTTTGACGTTTTTTGGGGTCTCTGTTGGGTTCTGTTGTGTTCTCGTTGGTCATCGTGTTGGAAAAGGGTAAATTGTGGTTTTTGGAGAAGATCAGGTAGGTTTAGGGTGTCTTTGGGGTGGATCTATGGTTTTGGGGGATTTTCTTCCAATTTTGGTGGTGATGCCGTTCTTGTTTGGGGTGTTTTTGACGTGTTTTGGTGTCTCCATTAGGTTTTGTTGTGTTCTCGTTGGTCATTATGTTAAATAGGTGTGGATTGTGGGTTTTGGAGAACATCAGGTAGGTTTAGGGTGTCTTTGGGGTGGATCTATGGTTTTGGGGGATTTTCTTCTAGTTTTGGGGGTGATGCCGTTCTTGTTTGGGGTGTTTTTGATGTTTTTTGGGGTCTCTGTTGGGTTCTGTTGGGTTCTCGTTGGTCATCGTGTTGGAAAAGGGTAAATTGTGGTTTTTGGAGAAGATCAGGTAGGTTTAGGGTGTCTTTGGGGTGGATCTATGGTTTTGGCGTATTTTCTTCAAGTTTTGGTAGTGATGCCGTTCTTGTTTGGGGTGTTTTTGACGTTTTTTGGGGTCTCCGTTGGGTTCTGTTGGGTTCTCGTTGGTCATCGTGTTGGAAAAGTGTAAATTGTGGGTTTTGGAGAACATCAGGTAGGTTTAGGGTGTCTTTGGGGTGGATCTATGGTTTTGGGGAATTTTCTTCCAGTTTTGGGGGTGATGCCGTTCTTGTTTGGGGTGTTTTTGACGTTTTTTGGGGTCTCCGTTGGGTTTTGTTGGGTTCTCGTTGGTTATCATGGTGGAAAAGGGTAAATTGTGGTTTTTGGAGAACATCAGGTAGGTTTAGGGTGGTTTTGGGGTGGATCTATGGTTTTGGCGTATTTTCTTCCAGTTTTGGGGGTGATGCCGATATTTTTTGGGGTGTTTTTGACGTGTTTTGGGGTCTCCATTAGGTTTTGTTGGGTTCTTGTTTGTCATTATGTTAAATAGGAGTGGATTGTGGGTTTTGGAGAACATCAGGTAGGTTTAGGGTGGTTTTGGCGTGGATCTATGGTTTTGGGGGATTTTCTTCCAGTTTTGGTGGTGATGCCGTTCTTGTTTGGGGTGTTTTTGATGTTTTTTGGGGTCTCTGTTGGGTTCTGTTGGGTTCTCGTTGGTCATCGTGTTGGAAAAGGGTAAATTGTGGGTTTTGGAGAACATCAGGTAGGTTTAGGGTGTCTTTGGGGTGGATCTATGATTTTGGGGGATTTTCTTCCAGTTTTGGTGGTGATGCCGTTCTTGTTTGGGGTGTTTTTGACTTTTTTTGGGGTCTCTGTTGGGTTCTGTTGGGTTCTCGTTGGTCATCGTGTTGGAAAAGGGTAAATTGTGGTTTTTGGAGAACATCAGGTAGGTTTAGGGTGTCTTTGGGGTGGATCTATGGTTTTGGGGGATTTTCTTCCAGTTTTGGTGGTGATGCCGTTCTTGTTTGGGGTGTTTTTGACGTTTTTTGGGGTCTCCGTTGGGTTTTGTTGGGTTCTCGTTGGTCATCGTGTTGGAAAAGGGTAAATTGTGGGTTTTGGAGAAAATCAGGTAGGTTTAGGGTGTCTTTGGGGTGGATCTATGGTTTTGGCGTATTTTCTTCCAGTTTTGGGGGTGATGCCGATATTTTTTGGGGTGTTTTTTACGTGTTTTGGGGTCTCCATTAGGTTTTGTTGGGTTCTTGTTTGTCATTATGTTAAATAGGAGTGGATTGTGGGTTTTGGAGAACATCAGGTAGTTTTAGGGTGGTTTTGGGGTGGATCTATGGTTTTGGGGGATTTTCTTCCAGTTTTGGTGGTGATGCCGTTCTTGTTTGGGGTGTTTTTGATGTTTTTTGGGGTCTCTGTTGGGTTCTGTTGGGTTCTCGTTGGTCATCGTGTTGGAAAAGGGTAAATTGTGGTTTTTGGAGAACATCAGGTAGGTTTAGGGTGTCTTTGGGGTGGATCTATGGTTTTGGTGTATTTTCTTCCAGTTTTGGGGGTGATGCCGTTCTTGTTTGGGGTGTTTTTGACGTTTTTTGGGGTCTCTGTTGGGTTCTGTTGGGTTCTCCTTGGTCATCGTGTTGGAAAAGGGTAAATTGTGGGTTTTGGAGAACATCAGGTAGGTTTAGGGTGTCTTTGGGGTGGATCTATGGTTTTGGGGGATTTTCTTCCAGTTTTGGGGGTGATGCCGTTCTTGTTTGGGGTGTTTTTGACGTTTTTTGGGGTCTCTGTTGGGTTCTGTTGGGTTCTCGTTGGTTATCATGGTGGAAAAGGGTAAATTGTGGGTTTTGGAGAACATCAGGTAGGTTTAGGGTGTCTTTGGGGTGGATCTATGGTTTTGGGGGATTTTCTTCCAGTTTTGGGGGTGATGCCGATATTTTTTGGGGTGTTTTTGACGTGTTTTGGTGTCTCCATTAGGTTTTGTTGGGTTCTTGTTTGTCATTATGTTAAATAGGAGTGGATTGTGGGTTTTGGGGAACATCAGGTAGTTTTAGGGTGGTTTTGGGGTGGATCTATGGTTTTGGGGGATTTTCTTCTAGTTTTGGTGGTGATGCCGTTCTTGTTTGGGGTGTTTTTGACGTTTTTTGGGGTCTCTGTTGGGTTCTGTTGTGTTCTCGTTGGTCATCGTGTTGGAAAAGGGTAAATTGTGGTTTTTGGAGAAGATCAGGTAGGTTTAGGGTGTCTTTGGGGTGGATCTATGGTTTTGGGGGATTTTCTTCCAGTTTTGGTGGTGATGCCGTTCTTGTTTGGGGTGTTTTTGACGTGTTTTGGTGTCTCCATTAGGTTTTGTTGTGTTCTCGTTGGTCATTATGTTAAATAGGTGTGGATTGTGGGTTTTGGAGAACATCAGGTAGGTTTAGGGTGTCTTTGGGGTGGATCTATGGTTTTGGGGGATTTTCTTCCAGTTTTGGGGGTGATGCCGTTCTTGTTTGGGGTGTTTTTGATGTTTTTTGGGGTCTCTGTTGGGTTCTGTTGGGTTCTCGTTGGTCATCGTGTTGGAAAAGGGTAAATTGTGGTTTTTGGAGAACATCAGGTAGGTTTAGGGTGGTTTTGGGGTGGATCTATGGTTTTGGCGTATTTTCTTCAAGTTTTGGTAGTGATGCCGTTCTTGTTTGGGGTGTTTTTGACGTTTTTTGGGGTCTCCGTTGGGTTCTGTTGGGTTCTCGTTGGTCATCGTGTTGGAAAAGTGTAAATTGTGGGTTTTGGAGAACATCAGGTAGGTTTAGGGTGTCTTTGGGGTGGATCTATGGTTTTGGGGGATTTTCTTCCAGTTTTGGGGGTGATGCCGTTCTTGTTTGGGGTGTTTTTGACGTTTTTTGGGGTCTCCGTTGGGTTTTGTTGGGTTCTCGTTGGTTATCATGGTGGAAAAGGGTAAATTGTGGGTTTTGGAGAACATCAGGTAGGTTTAGGGTGGTTTTGGGGTGGATCTATGGTTTTGGGGGATTTTCTTCCAGTTTTGGGGGTGATGCCGATATTTTTTGGGGTGTTTTTACGTGTTTTGGGGTCTCCATTAGGTTTTGTTGGGTTCTTGTTTGTCATTATGTTAAATAGGAGTGGATTGTGGGTTTTGGAGAACATCAGGTAGTTTTAGGGTGGTTTTGGGGTGGATCTATGGTTTTGGGGGATTTTCTTCTAGTTTTGGTGGTGATGCCGTTCTTGTTTGGGGTGTTTTTGACGTTTTTTGGGGTCTCTGTTGGGTTCTGTTGGGTTCTCGTTGGTCATCGTGTTGGAAAAGGGTAAATTGTGGTTTTTGGAGAAGATCAGGTAGGTTTAGGGTGTCTTTTTTTCGGGTGGATCTATGGTTTTGGGGGATTTTCTTCCAGTTTTGGTGGTGATGCCGTTCTTGTTTGGGGTGTTTTTGACGTGTTTTGGTGTCTCCATTAGGTTTTGCTGTGTTCTTGTTTGTCATTATGTTAAATAGGAGTGGATTGTGGTTTTTGGAGAACATCAGGTAGGTTTAGGGTGGTTTTGGGGTGGATCTATGGTTTTGGGGGATTTTCTTCCAGTTTTGGTGGTGATGCCGTTCTTGTTTGGGGTGTTTTTGACGTTTTTTGGGGTCTCTGTTGGGTTCTGTTGGGTTCTCGTTGGTCATCGTGTTGGAAAAGTGTAAATTGTGGTTTTTGGAGAACATCAGGTAGTTTTAGGGTGGTTTTGGGGTGGATCTATGGTTTTGGGGGATTTTCTTCCAGTTTTGGTGGTGATGCCGTTCTTGTTTGGGGTGTTTTTGACGTTTTTTGGGGTCTCTGTTGGGTTCTGTTGGGTTCTCGTTGGTCATCGTGTTGGAAAAGGGTAAATTGTGGTTTTTGGAGAACATCAGGTAGGTTTAGGGTGGTTTTGGGGTGGATCTATGGTTTTGGGGGATTTTCTTCCAGTTTTGGGGGTGATGCCGTTCTTGTTTGGGGTGTTTTTGACGTTTTTTGGGGTCTCTGTTGGGTTCTGTTGGGTTCTCGTTGGTTATCATGGTGGAAAAGTGTAAATTGTGGGTTTTGGAGAAGATCAGGTAGGTTTAGGGTGGTTTTGGGGTGGATCTATGGTTTTGGGGGATTTTCTTCCAGTTTTGGGGGTGATGCCGATATTTTTTGTGGTGTTTTTTACGTGTTTTGGGGTCTCCATTAGGTTTTGTTGGGTTCTTGTTTGTCATTATGTTAAATAGGAGTGGATTGTGGGTTTTGGAGAACATCAGGTAGTTTTAGGGTTGTTTTGGGGTGGATCTATGGTTTTGGGGGATTTTCTTCCAGTTTTGGTGGTGATGCCGTTCTTGTTTGGGGTGTTTTTGATGTTTTTTGGGGTCTCCGTTGGGTTCTGTTGGGTTCTCGTTGGTCATCGTGTTGGAAAAGGGTAAATTGTGGGTTTTGGAGAACATCAGGTAGGTTTAGGGTGTCTTTGGGGTGGATCTATGGTTTTGGCGGATTTTCTTCAAGGTTTGGTAGTGATGCCGTTCTTGTTTGGGGTGTTTTTGACGTTTTTTGGGGTCTCCGTTGGGTTTTGTTGGGTTCTCGTTGGTTATCATGGTGGAAAAGGGTAAATTGTGGGTTTTGGAGAACATCAGGTAGGTTTAGGGTGTCTTTGGGTTGGATCTATGGTTTTGGGGGATTTTCTTCCAGTTTTGGGGGTGATGCCGATATTTTTTGTGGTGTTTTTTACGTGTTTTGGGGTCTCCATTAGGTTTTGTTGGGTTTTTGTTTGTCATTATGTTATATAGGAGTGGATTGTGGGTTTTGGAGAAGATCAGGTAGTTTTAGGGTGGTTTTGGGGTGGATCTATGGTTTTGGGGGATTTTCTTCTAGTTTTGGTGGTGATGCCGTTCTTGTTTGGGGTGTTTTTGACGTTTTTTGGGGTCTCTGTTGGGTTCTGTTGGGTTCTCGTTGGTCATCGTGTTGGAAAAGGGTAAATTGTGGTTTTTGGAGAAGATCAGGTAGGTTTAGGGTGTCTTTGGGGTGGATCTATGGTTTTGGGGGATTTTCTTCCAGTTTTGGTGGTGATGCCGTTCTTGTTTGGGGTGTTTTTTACGTGTTTTGGTGTCTCCATTAGGTTTTGTTGGGTTTTTGTTTGTCATTATGTTATATAGGAGTGGATTGTGGGTTTTGGAGAACATCAGGTAGTTTTAGGGTGGTTTTGGGGTGGATCTATGGTTTTGGGGGATTTTCTTCTAGTTTTGGTGGTGATGCCGTTCTTGTTTGGGGTGTTTTTGACGTTTTTGGGGTCTCTGTTGGGTTCTGTTGTGTTCTCGTTGGTCATCGTGTTGGAAAAGGGTAAATTGTGGTTTTTGGAGAAGATCAGGTAGGTTTAGGGTGTCTTTGGGGTGGATCTATGGTTTTGGGGGATTTTCTTCCAGTTTTGGGGGTGATGCCGTTCTTGTTTGGGGTGTTTTTGACGTGTTTTGGTGTCTCCATTAGGTTTTGTTGTGTTCTTGTTGGTCATTATGTTAAATAGGTGTGGATTGTGGGTTTTGGAGAACATCAGGTAGGTTTAGGGTGTCTTTGGGGTGGATCTATGGTTTTGGGGGATTTTCTTCCAGTTTTGGGGGTGATGCCGTTCTTGTTTGGGGTGTTTTGACGTTTTTTGGGGTCTCTGTTGGGTTTTGTTGGGTTCTCGTTGGTTATCATGGTGGAAAATGGTAAATTGTGGGTTTTGGAGAACATCAGGTAGGTTTAGGGTGTCTTTGGGGTGGATCTATGGTTTTGGGGGATTTTCTTCCAGTTTTGGGGGTGATGCCGATATTTTTTGGGGTGTTTTTTACGTGTTTTGGGGTCTCCATTAGGTTTTGTTGGGTTCTTGTTTGTCATTATGTTAAATAGGAGTGGATTGTGGGTTTTGGAGAACATCAGGTAGGTTTAGGGTGGTTTTGGGGTGGATCTATGGTTTTGGGGGATTTTCTTCCAGTTTTGGTGGTGATGCCGTTCTTGTTTGGGGTGTTTTTGACGTTTTTTGGGGTCTCTGTTGGGTTCTGTTGGGTTCTCGTTGGTCATCGTGTTGGAAAAGTGTAAATTGTGGTTTTTGGAGAACATCAGGTAGTTTTAGGGTGGTTTTGGGGTGGATCTATGGTTTTGGGGGATTTTCTTCCAGTTTTGGTGGTGATGCCGTTCTTGTTTGGGGTGTTTTTGACGTTTTTTGGGGTCTCTGTTGGGTTCTGTTGGGTTCTCGTTGGTCATCGTGTTGGAAAAGGGTAAATTGTGGTTTTTGGAGAACATCAGGTAGGTTTAGGGTGGTTTTGGGGTGGATCTATGGTTTTGGGGGATTTTCTTCCAGTTTTGGGGGTGATGCCGTTCTTGTTTGGGGTGTTTTTGACGTTTTTTGGGGTCTCTGTTGGGTTCTGTTGGGTTCTCGTTTGTTATCATGGTGGAAAAGTGTAAATTGTGGGTTTTGGAGAAGATCAGGTAGGTTTAGGGTGGTTTTGGGGTGGATCTATGGTTTTGGGGGGATTTTCTTCCAGTTTTGGGGGTGATGCCGATATTTTTTGTGGTGTTTTTTACGTGTTTTGGGGTCTCCATTAGGTTTTGTTGGGTTCTTGTTTGTCATTATGTTAAATAGGAGTGGATTGTGGGTTTTGGAGAACATCAGGTAGTTTTAGGGTTGTTTTGGGGTGGATCTATGGTTTTGGGGGATTTTCTTCCAGTTTTGGTGGTGATGCCGTTCTTGTTTGGGGTGTTTTTGATGTTTTTTGGGTCTCCGTTGGGTTCTGTTGGGTTCTCGTTGGTCATCGTGTTGGAAAAGGGTAAATTGTGGGTTTTGGAGAACATCAGGTAGGTTTAGGGTGTCTTTGGGGTGGATCTATGGTTTTGGCGGATTTTCTTCAAGGTTTGGTAGTGATGCCGTTCTTGTTTGGGGTGTTTTTGACGTTTTTTGGGGTCTCCGTTGGGTTTTGTTGGGTTCTCGTTGGTTATCATGGTGGAAAAGGGTAAATTGTGGGTTTTGGAGAACATCAGGTAGGTTTAGGGTGTCTTTGGGTTGGATCTATGGTTTTGGGGGATTTTCTTCCAGTTTTGGGGGTGATGCCGATATTTTTTGTGGTGTTTTTTACGTGTTTTGGGGTCTCCATTAGGTTTTGTTGGGTTTTTGTTTGTCATTATGTTATATAGGAGTGGATTGTGGGTTTTGGAGAACATCAGGTAGTTTTAGGGTGGTTTTGGGGTGGATCTATGGTTTTGGGGGATTTTCTTCCAGTTTTGGTGGTGATGCCGTTCTTGTTTGGGGTGTTTTTGACGTTTTTTGGGGTCTCTGTTGGGTTCTGTTGGGTTCTCGTTGGTCATCGTGTTGGAAAAGGGTAAATTGTGGTTTTTGGAGAAGATCAGGTAGGTTTAGGGTGTCTTTGGGGTGGATCTATGGTTTTGGGGGATTTTCTTCCAGTTTTGGGGGTGATGCCGTTCTTGTTTGGGGTGTTTTTGACGTGTTTTGGTGTCTCCATTAGGTTTTGTTGTGTTCTTGTTGGTCATTATGTTAAATAGGAGTGGATTGTGGGTTTTGGAGAACATCAGGTAGGTTTAGGGTGTCTTTGGGGTGGATCTATGGTTTTGGGGGATTTTCTTCCAGTTTTGGTGGTGATGCCGTTCTTGTTTGGGGTGTTTTTGACGTTTTTTGGGGTCTCTGTTGGGTTTTGTTGGGTTCTCGTTGGTTATCATGGTGGAAAATGGTAAATTGTGGTTTTTGGAGAAGATCAGGTAGGTTTAGGGTGTCTTTGGGGTGGATCTATGGTTTTGGGGGATTTTCTTCCAGTTTTGGTGGTGATGCCGATATTTTTTGGGGTGTTTTTTACGTGTTTTGGGGTCTCCATTAGGTTTTGTTGGGTTCTTGTTTGTCATTATGTTAAATAGGAGTGGATTGTGGGTTTTGGAGAACATCAGGTAGGTTTAGGGTTGTTTTGGGGTGGATCTATGGTTTTGGGGGATTTTCTTCCAGTTTTGGTGGTGATGCCGTTCTTGTTTGGGGTGTTTTTGATGTTTTTTGGGGTCTCTGTTGGGTTCTGTTGGGTTCTCGTTGGTCATCGTGTTGGAAAAGTGTAAATTGTGGTTTTTGGAGAACATCAGGTAGGTTTAGGGTGTCTTTGGGGTGGATCTATGGTTTTGGGGGATTTTCTTCCAGTTTTGGGGGTGATGCCGTTCTTGTTTGGGGTATTTTTGACGTTTTTTGGGGTCTCCGTTGGGTTTTGTTGGGTTCTCCTTGGTTATCATGGTGGAAAAGGGTTAATTGTGGGTTTTGGAGAACATCAGGTAGGTTTAGGGTGTCTTTGTGGTGGATCTATGGTTTTGGTGTATTTTCTTCCAGTTTTGGTGGTGATCCTTTTCTTGTTTGGGGTGTTTTTTACGTGTTTTGGGGTCTCCATTAGGTTTTGTTGGGTTCTTGTTTGTCATTATGTTAAATAGGTGTGGATTGTGGGTTTTGGAGAAGATCAGGTAGGTTTAGGGTGGTTTTGGGGTGGATCTATGGTTTTGGCGGATTTTCTTCCAGTTTTGGGGGTGATGCCGTTCTTGTTTGGGGTGTTTTTGACGTTTTTTGGGGTCTCTGTTGGGTTCTGTTGGGTTCTCGTTGGTCATCGTGTTGGAAAAGGGTAAATTGTGGTTTTTGGAGAACATCAGGTAGGTTTAGGGTGTCTTTGGGGTGGATCTATGGTTTTGGGGGATTTTCTTCCAGTTTTGGGGGTGATGCCGATATTTTTTGGGGTGTTTTTTACGTGTTTTGGGGTCTCCATTAGGTTTTGTTGGGTTCTTGTTTGTCATTATGTTAAATAGGAGTGGATTGTGGGTTTTGGGAGAACATCAGGTAGGTTTAGGGTGGTTTTGGGGTGGATCTATGGTTTTGGGGGATTTTCTTCCAGTTTTGGTGGTGATGCCGTTCTTGTTTGGGGTGTTTTTGATGTTTTTTGGGGTCTCTGTTGGGTTCTGTTGGGTTCTCGTTGGTCATCGTGTTGGAAAAGGGTAAATTGTGGTTTTTGGAGAACATCAGGTAGGTTTAGGGTGTCTTTGGGGTGGATCTATGGTTTTGGGGGATTTTCTTCCAGTTTTGGTGGTGATGCCGTTCTTGTTTGGGGTATTTTTGACGTTTTTTGGGGTCTCCGTTGGGTTTTGTTGGGTTCTCCTTGGTTATCATGGTGGAAAAGGGTTAATTGTGGGTTTTGGAGAAAATCAGGTAGGTTTAGGGTGTCTTTGTGGTGGATCTATGGTTTTGGTGTATTTTCTTCCAGTTTTGGTGGTGATCCTTTTCTTGTTTGGGGTGTTTTTTACGTGTTTTGGGGTCTCCATTAGATTTTGTTGGGTTCTTGTTTGTCATTATGTTAAATAGGTGTGGATTGTGGGTTTTGGAGAAGATCAGGTAGGTTTAGGGTGGTTTTGGGGTGGATCTATGGTTTTGGCGGATTTTCTTCCAGTTTTGGGGGTGATGCCGTTCTTGTTTGGGGTGTTTTTGACGTTTTTTGGGGTCTCTGTTGGGTTCTGTTGGGTTCTCGTTGGTCATCGTGTTGGAAAAGGGTAAACTGTGGGTTTTGGAGAACATCAGGTAGGTTTAGTGTGGTTTTGGGGTGGATCTATGGTTTTGGGGGATTTTCTTCCAGTTTTGGGGGTGATGCCGTTCTTGTTTGGGGTGTTTTTGACGTTTTTTGGGGTCTCCGTTGGGTTTTGTTGGGTTCTCGTTCGTTATCATAGTGGAAAAGGGTAAATTGTGGGTTTTGGAGAACATCAGGTAGGTTTAGGGTGGTTTTGGGGTGGATCTATGGTTTTGGGGGATTTTCTTCCAATTTTGGGGGTGATGCCGATATTTTTTGTGGTGTTTTTTACGTGTTTTGGGGTCTCCATTAGGTTTTGTTGGGTTCTTGTTTGTCATTATGTTAAATAGGAGTGGATTTTGGGTTTTGGAGAACTTAAGGTGTTTTAGGGTTGTTTTGGGGTGGATCTATGGTTTTGGGGGGATTTTCTTCCAGTTTTGGGGGTGATGCCGTTCTTGTTTGGGGTATTTTTGACGTTTTTTGGGGTCTCCGTTGGGTTTTGTTGGGTTCTCGTTGGTTATCATGGTGGAAAAGGGTTAATTGTGGGTTTTGGAAAAAATCAGGTAGGTTTAGGGTGTCTTTGTGGTGGATCTATGGTTTTGGTGTATTTTCTTCCAGTTTTGGTGGTGATCCTTTTCTTGTTTGGGGTGTTTTTTACGTGTTTTGGGGTCTCCATTAGGTTTTGTTGGGTTCTTGTTTGTCATTATGTTAAATAGGTGTGGATTGTGGGTTTTGGAGAAGATCAGGTAGGTTTAGGGTGGTTTTGGGGTGGATCTATGGTTTTGGCGGATTTTCTTCCAGTTTTGGTGGTGATGCCGTTCTTGTTTGGGGTGTTTTTGACGTTTTTTGGGGTCTCTGTTGGGTTCTGTTGGGTTCTCGTTGGTCATCGTGTTGTAAAAGGGTAAATTGTGGTTTTTGGAGAACATCAGGTAGGTTTAGGGTGTCTTTGGGGTGGATCTATGGTTTTGGGGGATTTTCTTCCAGTTTTGGGGGTGATGCCGATATTTTTTGGGGTGTTTTTTACGTGTTTTGGGGTCTCCATTAGGTTTTGTTGGGTTCTTGTTTGTCATTATGTTAAATAGGAGTGGATTGTGGGTTTTGGAGAACATCAGGTAGGTTTAGGGTGGTTTTGGGGTGGATCTATGGTTTTGGGGGATTTTCTTCCAGTTTTGGTGGTGATGCCGTTCTTGTTTGGGGTGTTTTTGATGTTTTTGGGGTCTCTGTTGGGTTCTGTTGGGTTCTCGTTGGTCATCGTGTTGGAAAAGGGTAAATTGTGGTTTTTGGAGAACATCAGGTAGGTTTAGGGTGTCTTTGGGGTGGATCTATGGTTTTTGGGGGATTTTCTTCCAGTTTTGGGGGTGATGCCGTTCTTGTTTGGGGTGTTTTTGACGTTTTTTGGGGTCTCTGTTGGGTTCTGTTGGGTTCTCGTTTGTTATCATGGTGGAAAAGTGTAAATTGTGGGTTTTGGAGAAGATCAGGTAGGTTTAGGGTGGTTTTGGGGTGGATCTATGGTTTTGGGGGATTTTCTTCCAGTTTTGGGGGTGATGCCGATATTTTTTGTGGTGTTTTTTACGTGTTTTGGGGTCTCCATTAGGTTTTGTTGGGTTCTTGTTTGTCATTATGTTAAATAGGAGTGGATTGTGGGTTTTGGAGAACATCAGGTAGTTTTAGGGTTGTTTTGGGGTGGATCTATGGTTTTGGGGGATTTTCTTCCAGTTTTGGTGGTGATGCCGTTCTTGTTTGGGGTGTTTTTGATGTTTTTTTGGGGTCTCCGTTGGGTTCTGTTGGGTTCTCGTTGGTCATCGTGTTGGAAAAGGGTAAATTGTGGGTTTTGGAGAACATCAGGTAGGTTTAGGGTGTCTTTGGGGTGGATCTATGGTTTTGGCGGATTTTCTTCAAGGTTTGGTAGTGATGCCGTTCTTGTTTGGGGTGTTTTTGACGTTTTTTGGGGTCTCCGTTGGGTTTTGTTGGGTTCTCGTTGGTTATCATGGTGGAAAAGGGTAAATTGTGGGTTTTGGAGAACATCAGGTAGGTTTAGGGTGTCTTTGGGTTGGATCTATGGTTTTGGGGGATTTTCTTCCAGTTTTGGGGGTGATGCCGATATTTTTTGTGGTGTTTTTTACGTGTTTTGGGGTCTCCATTAGGTTTTGTTGGGTTTTTGTTTGTCATTATGTTATATAGGAGTGGATTGTGGGTTTTGGAGAACATCAGGTAGTTTTAGGGTGGTTTTGGGGTGGATCTATGGTTTTGGGGGATTTTCTTCCAGTTTTGGTGGTGATGCCGTTCTTGTTTGGGGTGTTTTTGACGTTTTTTGGGGTCTCTGTTGGGTTCTGTTGGGTTCTCGTTGGTCATCGTGTTGGAAAAGGGTAAATTGTGGTTTTTGGAGAAGATCAGGTAGGTTTAGGGTGTCTTTGGGGTGGATCTATGGTTTTGGGGGATTTTCTTCCAGTTTTGGGGGTGATGCCGTTCTTGTTTGGGGTGTTTTTGACGTGTTTTGGTGTCTCCATTAGGTTTTGTTGTGTTCTTGTTGGTCATTATGTTAAATAGGAGTGGATTGTGGGTTTTGGAGAACATCAGGTAGGTTTAGGGTGTCTTTGGGGTGGATCTATGGTTTTGGGGGATTTTCTTCCAGTTTTGGTGGTGATGCCGTTCTTGTTTGGGGTGTTTTTGACGTTTTTTGGGGTCTCTGTTGGGTTTTGTTGGGTTCTCGTTGGTTATCATGGTGGAAAATGGTAAATTGTGGTTTTTGGAGAAGATCAGGTAGGTTTAGGGTGTCTTTGGGGTGGATCTATGGTTTTGGGGGATTTTCTTCCAGTTTTGGTGGTGATGCCGATATTTTTTGGGGTGTTTTTTTACGTGTTTTGGGTCTCCATTAGGTTTTGTTGGGTTCTTGTTTGTCATTATGTTAAATAGGAGTGGATTGTGGGTTTTGGAGAACATCAGGTAGGTTTAGGGTTGTTTTGGGGTGGATCTATGGTTTTGGGGGATTTTCTTCCAGTTTTGGTGGTGATGCCGTTCTTGTTTGGGGTGTTTTTGATGTTTTTTGGGGTCTCTGTTGGGTTCTGTTGGGTTCTCGTTGGTCATCGTGTTGGAAAAGTGTAAATTGTGGTTTTTGGAGAACATCAGGTAGGTTTAGGGTGTCTTTGGGGTGGATCTATGGTTTTGGGGGATTTTCTTCCAGTTTTGGGGGTGATGCCGTTCTTGTTTGGGGTATTTTTGACGTTTTTTGGGGTCTCCGTTGGGTTTTGTTGGGTTCTCCTTGGTTATCATGGTGGAAAAGGGTTAATTGTGGGTTTTGGAGAACATCAGGTAGGTTTAGGGTGTCTTTGTGGTGGATCTATGGTTTTGGTGTATTTTCTTCCAGTTTTGGTGGTGATCCTTTTCTTGTTTGGGGTGTTTTTTACGTGTTTTGGGGTCTCCATTAGGTTTTGTTGGGTTCTTGTTTGTCATTATGTTAAATAGGTGTGGATTGTGGGTTTTGGAGAAGATCAGGTAGGTTTAGGGTGGTTTTGGGGTGGATCTATGGTTTTGGCGGATTTTCTTCCAGTTTTGGGGGTGATGCCGTTCTTGTTTGGGGTGTTTTTGACGTTTTTTGGGGTCTCTGTTGGGTTCTGTTGGGTTCTCGTTGGTCATCGTGTTGGAAAAGGGTAAATTGTGGTTTTTGGAGAACATCAGGTAGGTTTAGGGTGTCTTTGGGGTGGATCTATGGTTTTGGGGGATTTTCTTCCAGTTTTGGGGGTGATGCCGATATTTTTTGGGGTGTTTTTACGTGTTTTGGGGTCTCCATTAGGTTTTGTTGGGTTCTTGTTTGTCATTATGTTAAATAGGAGTGGATTGTGGGTTTTGGAGAACATCAGGTAGGTTTAGGGTGGTTTTGGGGTGGATCTATGGTTTTGGGGGATTTTCTTCCAGTTTTGGTGGTGATGCCGTTCTTGTTTGGGGTGTTTTTGATGTTTTTTGGGGTCTCTGTTGGGTTCTGTTGGGTTCTCGTTGGTCATCGTGTTGGAAAAGGGTAAATTGTGGTTTTTGGAGAACATCAGGTAGGTTTAGGGTGTCTTTGGGGTGGATCTATGGTTTTGGGGGATTTTCTTCCAGTTTTGGTGGTGATGCCGTTCTTGTTTGGGGTATTTTTGACGTTTTTTGGGGTCTCCGTTGGGTTTTGTTGGGTTCTCCTTGGTTATCATGGTGGAAAAGGGTTAATTGTGGGTTTTGGAGAAAATCAGGTAGGTTTAGGGTGTCTTTGTGGTGGATCTATGGTTTTGGTGTATTTTCTTCCAGTTTTGGTGGTGATCCTTTTCTTGTTTGGGGTGTTTTTTACGTGTTTTGGGGTCTCCATTAGATTTTGTTGGGTTCTTGTTTGTCATTATGTTAAATAGGTGTGGATTGTGGGTTTTGGAGAAGATCAGGTAGGTTTAGGGTGGTTTTGGGGTGGATCTATGGTTTTGGCGGATTTTCTTCCAGTTTTGGGGGTGATGCCGTTCTTGTTTGGGGTGTTTTGACGTTTTTTGGGGTCTCTGTTGGGTTCTGTTGGGTTCTCGTTGGTCATCGTGTTGGAAAAGGGTAAACTGTGGGTTTTGGAGAACATCAGGTAGGTTTAGTGTGGTTTTGGGGTGGATCTATGGTTTTGGGGGATTTTCTTCCAGTTTTGGGGGTGATGCCGTTCTTGTTTGGGGTGTTTTTGACGTTTTTTGGGGTCTCCGTTGGGTTTTGTTGGGTTCTCGTTCGTTATCATAGTGGAAAAGGGTAAATTGTGGGTTTTGGAGAACATCAGGTAGGTTTAGGGTGGTTTTGGGGTGGATCTATGGTTTTGGGGGATTTTCTTCCAATTTTGGGGGTGATGCCGATATTTTTTGTGGTGTTTTTTACGTGTTTTGGGGTCTCCATTAGGTTTTGTTGGGTTCTTGTTTGTCATTATGTTAAATAGGAGTGGATTTTGGGTTTTGGAGAACTTAAGGTGTTTTAGGGTTGTTTTGGGGTGGATCTATGGTTTTGGGGGATTTTCTTCCAGTTTTGGGGGTGATGCCGTTCTTGTTTGGGGTATTTTTGACGTTTTTTGGGGTCTCCGTTGGGTTTTGTTGGGTTCTCGTTGGTTATCATGGTGGAAAAGGGTTAATTGTGGGTTTTGGAAAAAATCAGGTAGGTTTAGGGTGTCTTTGTGGTGGATCTATGGTTTTGGTGTATTTTCTTCCAGTTTTGGTGGTGATCCTTTTCTTGTTTGGGGTGTTTTTTACGTGTTTTGGGGTCTCCATTAGGTTTTGTTGGGTTCTTGTTTGTCATTATGTTAAATAGGTGTGGATTGTGGGTTTTGGAGAAGATCAGGTAGGTTTAGGGTGGTTTTGGGGTGGATCTATGGTTTTGGCGGATTTTCTTCCAGTTTTGGTGGTGATGCCGTTCTTGTTTGGGGTGTTTTTGACGTTTTTTGGGGTCTCTGTTGGGTTCTGTTGGGTTCTCGTTGGTCATCGTGTTGTAAAAGGGTAAATTGTGGTTTTTGGAGAACATCAGGTAGGTTTAGGGTGTCTTTGGGGTGGATCTATGGTTTTGGGGATTTTCTTCCAGTTTTGGGGGTGATGCCGATATTTTTTGGGGTGTTTTTTACGTGTTTTGGGGTCTCCATTAGGTTTTGTTGGGTTCTTGTTTGTCATTATGTTAAATAGGAGTGGATTGTGGGTTTTGGAGAACATCAGGTAGGTTTAGGGTGGTTTTGGGGTGGATCTATGGTTTTGGGGGATTTTCTTCCAGTTTTGGTGGTGATGCCGTTCTTGTTTGGGGTGTTTTTGATGTTTTTTGGGGTCTCTGTTGGGTTCTGTTGGGTTCTCGTTGGTCATCGTGTTGGAAAAGGGTAAATTGTGGTTTTTGGAGAACATCAGGTAGGTTTAGGGTGTCTTTGGGGTGGATCTATGGTTTTGGGGGATTTTCTTCCAGTTTTGGGGGTGATGCCGTTCTTGTTTGGGGTATTTTTGACGTTTTTTGGGGTCTCCGTTGGGTTTTGTTGGGTTCTCCTTGGTTATCATGGTGGAAAAGGGTTAATTGTGGGTTTTGGAGAAAATCAGGTAGGTTTAGGGTGTCTTTGTGGTGGATCTATGGTTTTGGTGTATTTTCTTCCAGTTTTGGTGGTGATCCTTTTCTTGTTTGGGGTGTTTTTTACGTGTTTTGGGGTCTCCATTAGGTTTTGTTGGGTTCTTGTTTGTCATTATGTTAAATAGGTGTGGATTGTGGGTTTTGGAGAAGATCAGGTAGGTTTAGGGTGGTTTTGGGGTGGATCTATGGTTTTGGGGGATTTTCTTCCAGTTTTGGTGGTGATGCCGTTCTTGTTTGGGGTGTTTTTGACGTTTTTTGGGGTCTCTGTTGGGTTCTGTTGGGTTCTCGTTGGTCATCGTGTTGGAAAAGGGTAAACTGTGGGTTTTGGAGAACATCAGGTAGGTTTAGTGTGGTTTTGGGGTGGATCTATGGTTTTGGGGGATTTTCTTCCAGTTTTGGGGGTGATGCCGTTCTTGTTTGGGGTGTTTTTGACGTTTTTTGGGGTCTCCGTTGGGTTTTGTTGGGGTTCTCGTTCGTTATCATTCTGGAAAAGGGTAAATTGTGGGTTTTGGAGAACATCAGGTAGGTTTAGGGTGGTTTTGGGGTGGATCTATGGTTTTGGGGGGATTTTCTTCCAGTTTTGGGGGTGATGCCGATATTTTTTGTGGTGTTTTTTACGTGTTTTGGGTCTCCATTAGGTTTTGTTGGGTTCTTGTTTGTCATTATGTTAAATAGGAGTGGATTGTGGGTTTTGGAGAACATCAGGTAGTTTTAGGGTTGTTTTGGGGTGGATCTATGGTTTTGGGGGATTTTCTTCTAGTTTTGGTGGTGATGCCGTTCTTGTTTGGGGTGTTTTTGACGTTTTTTGGGGTCTCTGTTGGGTTCTGTTGGGTTCTCGTTGGTCATCGTGTTGTAAAAGGGTAAATTGTGGTTTTTGGAGAAGATCAGGTAGGTTTAGGGTGTCTTTGGGGTGGATCTATGGTTTTGGGGGATTTTCTTCCAGTTTTGGTGGTGATGCCGTTCTTGTTTGGGGTGTTTTTGACGTGTTTTGGTGTCTCCATTAGGTTTTGTTGGGTTTCTTGTTTGTCATTATGTTAAATAGGTGTGGATTGTGGGTTTTGGAGAAGATCAGGTAGGTTTAGGGTGGTTTTGGGGTGGATCTATGGTTTTGGGGGATTTTCTTCCAGTTTTGGTGGTGATGCCGTTCTTGTTTGGGGTGTTTTTGACGTTTTTTGGGGTCTCCGTTGGGTTTTGTTGGGTTCTCGTTGGTTATCATAGTGGAAAAGGGTAAATTGTGGGTTTTGGAGAAGATCAGGTAGGTTTAGGGTGGTTTTGGGGTGGATCTATGGTTTTGGGGGATTTTCTTCCAGTTTTGGGGGTGATGCCGATATTTTTTGGGGTGTTTTTTACGTGTTTTGGGGTCTCCATTAGGTTTTGTTGGGTTCTTGTTTGTCATTATGTTAAATAGGAGTGGATTGTGGGTTTTGGAGAACATCAGGTAGGTTTAGGGTGTCTTTGGGGTGGATCTATGGTTTTGGGGGATTTTCTTCCAGTTTTGGGGGTGATGCCGATATTTTTTGGGGTGTTTTTTACGTGTTTTGGGGTCTCCATTAGGTTTTGTTGGGTTCTTGTTTGTCATTATGTTAAATAGGAGTGGATTGTGGGTTTTGGAGAACATCAGGTAGGTTTAGGGTGGTTTTGGGGTGGATCTATGGTTTTGGGGGATTTTCTTCCAGTTTTGGTGGTGATGCCGTTCTTGTTTGGGGTGTTTTTGATGTTTTTTGGGGTCTCTGTTGGGTTCTGTTGGGTTCTCGTTGGTCATCGTGTTGGAAAAGGGTAAATTGTGGTTTTTGGAGAACATCAGGTAGGTTTAGGGTGTCTTTGGGGTGGATCTATGGTTTTGGGGGATTTTCTTCCAGTTTTGGTGGTGATGCCGTTCTTGTTTGGGGTATTTTGACGTTTTTTGGGGTCTCCGTTGGGTTTTGTTGGGTTCTCGTTGGTTATCATGGTGGAAAAGGGTTAATTGTGGGTTTTGGAGAAAATCAGGTAGGTTTAGGGTGTCTTTGTGGTGGATCTATGGTTTTGGTGTATTTTCTTCCAGTTTTGGTGGTGATCCTTTTCTTGTTTGGGGTGTTTTTTACGTGTTTTGGGGTCTCCATTAGGTTTTGTTGGGTTCTTGTTTGTCATTATGTTAAATAGGTGTGGATTGTGGGTTTTGGAGAAGATCAGGTAGGTTTAGGGTGGTTTTGGGGTGGATCTATGGTTTTGGGGGATTTTCTTCCAGTTTTGGTGGTGATGCCGTTCTTGTTTGGGGTGTTTTTGACGTTTTTTGGGGTCTCTGTTGGGTTCTGTTGGGTTCTCGTTGGTCATCGTGTTGGAAAAGGGTAAACTGTGGGTTTTGGAGAACATCAGGTAGGTTTAGTGTGGTTTTGGGGTGGATCTATGGTTTTGGGGGATTTTCTTCCAGTTTTGGGGGTGATGCCGTTCTTGTTTGGGGTGTTTTTGACGTTTTTTGGGGTCTCCGTTGGGTTTTGTTGGGTTCTCGTTCGTTATCATTCTGGAAAAGGGTAAATTGTGGGTTTTGGAGAACATCAGGTAGGTTTAGGGTGGTTTTGGGGTGGATCTATGGTTTTGGGGGATTTTCTTCCAGTTTTGGGGGTGATGCCGATATTTTTTGTGGTGTTTTTTACGTGTTTTGGGGTCTCCATTAGGTTTTGTTGGGTTCTTGTTTGTCATTATGTTAAATAGGAGTGGATTGTGGGTTTTGGAGAACATCAGGTAGTTTTAGGGTTGTTTTGGGGTGGATCTATGGTTTTGGGGGATTTTCTTCTAGTTTTGGTGGTGATGCCGTTCTTGTTTGGGGTGTTTTTGACGTTTTTTGGGGTCTCTGTTGGGTTCTGTTGGGTTCTCGTTGGTCATCGTGTTGTAAAAGGGTAAATTGTGGTTTTTGGAGAAGATCAGGTAGGTTTAGGGTGTCTTTGGGGTGGATCTATGGTTTTGGGGGATTTTCTTCCAGTTTTGGTGGTGATGCCGTTCTTGTTTGGGGTGTTTTTGACGTGTTTTGGTGTCTCCATTAGGTTTTGTTGGGTTCTTGTTTGTCATTATGTTAAATAGGTGTGGATTGTGGGTTTTGGAGAAGATCAGGTAGGTTTAGGGTGGTTTTGGGGTGGATCTATGGTTTTGGGGGATTTTCTTCCAGTTTTGGTGGTGATGCCGTTCTTGTTTGGGGTGTTTTTGACGTTTTTTGGGGTCTCCGTTGGGTTTTGTTGGGTTCTCGTTGGTTATCATAGTGGAAAAGGGTAAATTGTGGGTTTTGGAGAAGATCAGGTAGGTTTAGGGTGGTTTTGGGGTGGATCTATGGTTTTGGGGGATTTTCTTCCCAGTTTTGGGGGTGATGCCGATATTTTTTGGGGTGTTTTTTACGTGTTTTGGGGTCTCCATTAGGTTTTGTTGGGTTCTTGTTTGTCATTATGTTAAATAGGAGTGGATTGTGGGTTTTGGAGAACATCAGGTAGGTTTAGGGTGTCTTTGGGGTGGATCTATGGTTTTGGGGGATTTTCTTCCAGTTTTGGGGGTGATGCCGATATTTTTTGGGGTGTTTTTTACGTGTTTTGGGGTCTCCATTAGGTTTTGTTGGGTTCTTGTTTGTCATTATGTTAAATAGGAGTGGATTGTGGGTTTTGGAGAACATCAGGTAGGTTTAGGGTGTCTTTGGGGTGGATCTATGGTTTTGGGGGATTTTCTTCCAGTTTTGGTGGTGATGCCGTTCTTGTTTGGGGTGTTTTTGATGTTTTTTGGGGTCTCTGTTGGGTTCTGTTGGGTTCTCGTTGGTCATCGTGTTGGAAAAGGGTAAATTGTGGTTTTTGGAGAACATCAGGTAGGTTTAGGGTGTCTTTGGGGTGGATCTATGGTTTTGGCGGATTTTCTTCCAGTTTTGGGGGTGATGCCGTTCTTGTTTGGGGTATTTTTGACGTTTTTTTGGGTCTCCGTTGGGTTTTGTTGTGTTCTCCTTGGTTATCATGGTGGAAAAGTGTTAATTGTGGGTTTTGGAGAAAATCAGGTAGGTTTAGGGTGTCTTTGTGGTGGATCTATGGTTTTGGTGTATTTTCTTCCAGTTTTGGTGGTGATCCTTTTCTTGTTTGGGGTGTTTTTTACGTGTTTTGGGGTCTCCATTAGGTTTTGTTGGGTTCTTGTTTGTCATTATGTTAAATAGGTGTGGATTGTGGGTTTTGGAGAAGATCAGGTAGGTTTAGGGTGGTTTTGGGGTGGATCTATGGTTTTGGCGGATTTTCTTCCAGTTTTGGGGGTGATGCCGTTCTTGTTTGGGGTGTTTTTGACGTTTTTTTGGGGTCTCCGTTGGGTTTTGTTGGGTTCTCGTTGGTT